>NW_020528995.1:0-135000 GCF_003368295.1 Carassius auratus | reverse complement strand
CAACTTTATACGCACCTAACTTAGCAACATTAATGCAAATAAAACAAATCCTCCATTTTAAACTATAGAAGTTTATTCTACCGTTGCGCAATATGTTCAATTCATATCCAATGAAATAATCAGCGAACGCAAGTATTTTATATTTAACTATTTACAAGTTTAACATTTACAGGAGTTTACACCAGGAAAGAAAAAAAAAAACGATGCAAATCCTTCACAAACACACACATACACACTTAACTTTCAGGAGAAATTTTTAAAAATTGCATACATGCTAGTTCACCGTCTTGGCAAGATTTGTCAAAGGTAAATTAAAATATTGTGCCCACATTAAAAAACGCTGCAGTTTAAGATAAAAATGTATTCAGACTTTGATCTGCTTACCTGTAAATGAGCCTCAACTTGAGATGAAATCCATAAAACTTTGACTGAAACCATGCTCCTCCATGCCTCAGCTAGCCTTTGGTTCCCCCTCTCCCACCGATCACGTGTGCATTTACGGTAAGACACCGTAATTTTAGAAAACAGTTCAGTACTGTATATTTACGCTGTTAATATGCTGTAAATTTACAGAATTTTTTTACAGTGAACAACTTAATGATGCATGACCCAAATTAGAACAACTCTTCATTTCATGGAAGTATTTTAACATGTATACATACACATTTTTATATATATATATATATATATATATATATATATATATATTTATTAGTGGTGGGAATAGATTAATTTTTTTTTAATCTAGATTAATCTCACTGTGATCTTGAAATTAATCTAGATTAATCTAGATTAAAATGGCTCATTCGAATTCTGACGGAGGCATTCAGAATATGTGTGTTACCCAAATAAAACTGACAAACAGTAAGTCTTTGACAAGGGGTTTATCAAGATAGGGGGTGCATTAGAAAAGGGGCTCATCTCCTGTTTCCAAAATGCATCACAATGTGCCTGAAAAAGCTTAAACTAATTCCACATTGCACAAGGTGCAAACAAAATTACGCCTGTTTCACACCAATGTTTAAGTTTTTTTTCAAGTTTGTAGGTGTCAAGGTACAGAAACCAAATAATTAAAATGTAAAATAGCACTGGATAGTCTTCAATGTAAAAATGAAATATACAATCAAACCTACATTTATTCAGACACCTTCAACATTTCTCACATTATTACAGTTTTGCTATATAGATCAAAAATTGAACCCGGTATCTGAATAATTTTTGGTTTGACTGTTAAAACTACAAACTACTTCAGTCAAGAGCAGTGAGTGAATTTCTTTCATTTTCTTGGATTAACATTACAGCAGCCAGCAGCTAAATTAGGCGCAGTCACTTTAAGAGACGATGAATGCATCCAATATAATACACATCCCATTTTCCCCTCAGCTGTTTACTTTCACTTAAGAAATAACTGACAGTTTTTTTCGAGCATAATTTCTAAGGATGGATATTTTGACATATTTTGTTTGTATTTGTCGGCACAAGAGCAAAAATAAGCAAATTCGATGTTCAAGTGTTTTGAGACGCCTTTCTCTTCGCAGAAGAGAGCCCGGTTCAGTGTCGCTGTCCGTGATACGCGGCTCTCTCTCTCTCTCGTGCGCACCGAACACCAGTAACCAGCTACTCCGTTCAGCTTTTCCGCGTCTTGTATTTGGATGCTTTAATGTTTAAATCGACAAGCGGTAAGACGTAAAAACATGTGAAAAAGATAAGCTTTCGTGACGATGCGCAGCAGTGGCCCGGCAACTGTCCTGAGCATCTTTTTAGGCTGGCCTCAGTCAGTCGGTTATATAAAATATCAAGGTGAAAGTCATCATAGCTCGCCTAGACCCAGCTCCCAACCCAACTTTGAGAATAGATTAACGGCGATATTTAAAAAAAAAAAAAAAAAAAAAAAAAAAAAAAAAAAAAAAATCGCCCGATAAGAGTCTCGCGTTAACGCAGCACGTTGACGCCGATAACAGCCCACCACTAATTTATTTATATATATATATATATATATATATATATATATATATATATATATATATATATATATATATATATATATATATATATATATATATAATATATATATATATATATATATATATATTTATATATGTGTGTGTGTGTGTGTGTGTGTGTGTGTGTGTGTGACATTTTTTTAAGTGACCACAGAGTTCCTTGATGATTGTCTTTATTATAAACTAAATGAAGCACTTGCAATATGAAATTTGAGCATGTGATGTTTTTACACCAGTCAACAAAAATTTATTTTATTAGGAGTAGATTTTTCGGTATGAGAAAAAAAAAAAAAAAAAAAAAAAAAAAACACCTTCATAGTGTGAGGTCCTATAAGGGATCTCGAGTGGCAGCATCTTGAGGAGAGGCAGGCTGGAGAAGATGACAATTGTAATAACTTAAATACTACTCAGACTTGGATATTATCAGTTTACTTGCTAACATTTAAATATCTGATATTTTTGACCTGGATATAGTCCAGAAATCTAGGTCTAAAGTCTACATACAGTGCTGATTAAAGCGGTAATGAACAAACTGCTCACCTCAGTAATTTTGCCGCCTCTTCTCGCTGATAAACTAAATTGTGATTCAGCATTCACATACGGGATGAGGAGAGAATCCAACCTGTTATGGAAGAGCAGAAGCTTTTTTTTTTTAGTTTATGTACAAGAACTTGCCTTGGTCACATGAATTTCTGCTTAACATGCAATAGCCACTACAAAATACAGTACATAATACAGCATATCCACAATGAGATGTGTACACATTATGATACACAGTTCTGAAATTAACTGCAGTTAGTTCAAATATCTTATTGCCCTCACACACACACAAACACACTTTGTTAGTCTTGAGAAAACCTTGTCTGAATATTTGAATGGTTTGACAAAAAGAGTTGTACATTTATAAGTTTTAAATAAAAATAAATTACTTTGAAAGGTCTATAGGGTGTATTGCAATACTAAAATTTGGCCTAGTGTTAGGGTGGCTATTAGAGAGAATGTACATACATTATTGTAGCCTACTGTACATGTGTGTGTGTGTGTGTATTTAAATATTTTTAAAATAACCTATATATATATATATATATATATATATATAAATTTTTTAAATATATTCTTAGATATGCATTATAATATTCAAAGATTCTTCTTGATCTGTTTCAGCATACTGATGTTAGTTTTGTTTTTGAAATATAAATGATTTGTGTACATATTCCTTAATTTCATGCTGGAATATGCAAGGACATAGGTCCTCCATTTTTGGTGTTAAGAGCCAACAGTTAGATTTCAAAAAAGAAATTCTGAATTCTGACATTAAAATACTACAAGAAAAATGGAATGTAAGAGATTTGTCCACTGGCTGCCCAACTGGGTTTAGAGAAATCATTTTACCATCCACCAAACTAAGAGGGGTGACACAGGGCAGAGACTCGGGGGCTGATATGGTACAGAACACAACTCACAGACTTAATCACAGCTATAAAAAAAAAAAAAAAAAAAAAAAAAAATCATACATTCGGCTAAAAATAAAAAAAGATAGTGTCCACAGACCGTCATATATTCTTATGTGCCACATACTTACCCCCGACTGAATCTCCTTATTACAATGAAGAAACCTTTTCTATCCTGCAAGACGAGATCTGCCACTTCCAGACAAAAGGAAATGTATTAATACGTGGCGATTTAAATGCCAGAACTGGAAATGAACCCGACTTTGTAATCTATTTGTCTCCTTGTGTGTTGACAAACACCTGCCACTCTCTGCCTTCAAATCACCTCAGAAAAAATTATGACAACTTCACAAACAAAAATGGGAGAAGCCTACTAGAGCTTCGTCGGTCACTGGGCCTGTATATAATGAACGGTCGCATACGGGGAGACTCTTTCAGTTGTTACACCTTTAATTATTTTCTTGGTAACTGTACTATAGATTATTTCATCACAGACATTGACCCAGTGCATCTCAGAGCATTCACAGTCAGTCCTCAAACACCTCTGTCAGACCATTGTAAAATTACACCATCTAAAACCAACTCAAAACAATGAAATATACAGACAGCCCTCTCCGCTATTAAAACTGCATCAATCCTAGAGATGGAGAAAAAAAAAAAAAAACGCAAAGAAAACTATCAAAGTGCAATAGAATGTCAAACTATCAAATTACTATTGGACAAATTTATAATTAACTCATATCCACAAAATAAAGTAGGCATAAATCTGGCACTAAAGGACATATTCCACCAATCAGCATCCATGTGCAATTTGAAAAAAAAAAAATCAGCAAAAAGAAAGCCAAAAACACCAATGAGAAGAAGTAAGAAATCTTTCAAAAAAAAAAAAAACAGACCCTGACAACCAATAACTCAGACTTCAGTATCATGAATCTCTTAAAGTGTACAAACAAACTCTAAAAGCAAAAATGGAAGAGCATACAAAACAATTATTTCAAACAATGGAGGAATCAATAAATACCAATACCTTTTGGAACAGCTGGAACACTCTCTAAAGACCACAAAAGAAAGAATTGGCCATTCAAAACGGGAACATATGGAGGACACAATTTGAAAATCTGTACAAAACAACTGAAACAAGTCTTGCTCTAAATGAATTAAAAACCAAATTAGAAATCTTGAAAGAAAAGATTAAAAAGACAATCAGAACCCCCTGGACTTCCCAATCACAATAAATGAGCTTACAGATAGACTACATGTGCTAAAACCCAACAAGACATGTGTCATCGACGGAATATTAAACGAGATGATCAAATACACCAATGAGAAATTCAAAACTGTAAAAACCAAAATTTAATATTTTTTTGAGTGTAGGATATTTTCCAGACACCTGGAACCAAGGCCTAAATCACACCAGTCTCTAAACAAGGAGACAAGTTTGAGCCAAGCAATTACAGAGGCACATGTGTGTCAATAGTAACCTGGGGAAAATATTCTGTTCGATTATTAACAAAAAGATTACAAAACTCTCAAAACCCCAAAAATCTTGGAAAAGTCAAATTGGATTTCTACCCAAACACAGAACATCTGACCACATCTACACCCTCAACACTATCATTGATAAACATGTACACCAACACAAAAACAGAGGACTCTTCCTAAAACTACTGGAAGATGGGATTTGAGGGAAAACATTGGATTTAATCAGCACCATGTATAAAAACTATACATGTGCTGTAAAAATAGGGGATAATCAAACAGAATTTCTCTCAACATCGAGGAGTCAGACAAGGTTGCCCATTGAGCCCAACTCTGTTTAACATTTATATAAATGAATTAGCCAAAGAATTAAACAATTCGACTTCCCCCGGCCCAATTCTAACTGAATCAGAAGTTAGATGTCTGCTCTTCACAGAAGTCCGCTCAACAAAAGAGGGACTACAATAGCTACTCGACATCATAGACACGTTCAGTCAAACATGGGCTCTTAAAATCAACAAAAATAATGATTTTTCATAATGAAGTCCCAGGTGTAAGGAAAATGAATACACTTTCAGAGCAGGAAACCAGGTCCTCTAACACACCCATGAATGCACTTATCTGGGACTAAAAATCAGCTCAACAGGGAACTTCAATCTGGCTGTGAATGAACTGAAAACAAAAGGCACTGAGAGTCTTCTACGTGATCAAAAATACAAATTAAACAAAATTCCCATTCAAATCTGGCAAAAAATCATTAAATCAATAATTGAAACAGTTGCACTTTACAGCAGTGAGATATGGAGACCTCTAAAAACCCAAGATTTCTCCAAATGGGAAAAAGAAGAAATTTAAATTATGCATACCCAAATTTGTAAAAGCATCTTAAAAGTTAACAGAGCAACCACAAACAATTCAAGCAGAGCTGAATTAGGGCGGTACCCATTATTAATTAGTATTCAGAAGAGAGCTGTGAAATTACAGCAGCACCTGAAATACAGTGATGTGAGCTCATGTCAGGCTGAAGCCCTGGGGTGTCAGGAGCAGAACCTGCAGAAGAGCACACTTCTACAGCTGGTGCTCAAACTACAATCGTGGCCAAATGTTTTGAGAACTACATAAATATTGGAAAAGTTGCTGCTTAAGTTTTTATAATAGCAATTTGCATATACTCCAGAATGTTATGAAGAGTGATCAGATGAATTGCATAGTCCTTCTTTGCCATGAAAATTAACTTAATCCCAAAAAAACCTTTCCACTGCATTTCATTGCTGTCATTAAAGGACCTGCTGAGATCATTTCAATAATCATCTTGTTAACTCAGATGAGAATGTTGACGAGCACAAGGCTGGAGATCATTATGTCAGGCTGATTGGGTTAGAATGGCAGACTTGACATGTTAAAAGGAGGGTGATGCTTGAAATCATTGTTCTTCCATTGTTAACCATGGTGACCTGCAAAGAAACGCGTGCAGCCATCATTGCGTTGCATAAAAATGGCTTCACAGGCAAGGATATTGTGGCTACTAAGATTGCACCTAAATCAACAATTTATAGGTTCATCAAGAACTTCAAGGAAAGCGGTTCAATTCTTGTAAAGAAGGCTTCAGGGCATCCAAGAAAGTCCAGCAAGCACCAGGATCGTCTCCTAAAGAGGATTCAGCTGCGGGATCGGAGTGCCACCAGTGCAGAGCTTGTTCAGGAATGGCAGCAGGCAGGTGTGAGCGCATCTGCACGCATAGTGAGGCGAAGACTTTTGGAAGATGGCCTTATGTCAAGAAGGACAGCAAAGAAGCCACTTCTCTCCAAAAAAAACCCATAAGGGACCGATTGATCTTCTGCAGAAAGTATAGTGAATGGACTGCTGAGGACTGGGGCAAAGTCATATTCTCCGATGAAGCCCCTTTCCGATTGTTTGGGGCATCTGGAAAAAAGGCTTGTCCGGAGAAGACAAGGTAAGCGCTACCATCAGTCCTGTGTCATGCCAACAGTAAAGCATCCTGCCACCATTCATATGTGAGGTTGCTTCTCATCCAAGGGAGTGGGCTCACTCACAATTCTGCCCAAAAACACAGCCATAAATACCAAAACACCCTCCAACAGCAACTTCTTCCAACAATCCAACAACAGTTTGGTAAAGAACAATGCATTTTCCAGCACGATGGAGCACCGTGCCACAAGGCAAAAGTGATAACTAAGTGGCTCGAGGACCAGAATGTTGAAGTTTTGGGTCCATGGCCTGGAAACTCCCCAGATCTTAATCCCAGTGAGAACTTGTGGTCAATCCTCATGAGGTGAGTGGACAAACAAAAACCCACTAATTCTGACAAACTCCAAGAAGTGATTATGGGTTGCTATCAGGGTTGCTATCAGTCAGGATTTGGCCCAGAAGTTGATTGAGAGCATGCCCAGTCGAATTGCAGAGGTCCTGAAAAAGAAGGGCCAACACTGCAAATACTGACTCTTTGCATAAATGTCATGTAATTGTTGATCAATACATCACAGAAACAACTGAAAACAAAGATCTAAAAGCAGTTTAGCAGCAAACTTTAAAAACTAATATTTATGTAATTCTCAAAACTTTTGGCCACGACTGTACAGCCAAATCAGCACAGCACAATCCGGCCCAACCAAATCACAGTTATAAAAACAACATTACCTATTGGAAAGATGCCACTAAATTACAGAAGAAAATGGAGCTGTATTTAGACCTGAAAAGGGAATACAAACCAGCAGAATACTTGAGCTGTGTAAAAGATCCCAAATTAAGAAAAACACTTACAAAATACAGACTGAGTGATCACTGTCTGGCTATAGAGAGAGGACGACACAGACAGAGATGTCAGCCGCGAGAGCAGAGACTGTGTTCACGGTGCTCTCAGAGAGAGCTGGAGACAGTGGAACATTTCTTACTACACTGTGATTACCATCACAACATAAGAGCTGCATATTTATTTCCAAAAATTCCAACAAATTTTAAATGAAAAAAATAAATTATGAAATATACATTATGGCATTACCAAATAAAGAAAAGTTTAATCACATTTTAGGGGAAAATTCCAAAATGATCACAACAGCAGCAAGATACGTATCAGCCTGTCAAACTAAGATTGTCAGCCAGTGGACAAAACTGAAGCAAGAGCATTTCTTACATGTACTGTTATGTTACGTGCAAAGTTATAATATTTTTGTGTTGTATTTTATATTTTTCTTGTTTGAAGAAAAAAAAAAAAAAAAAGTATACATATACTTAATTTTACAAATCTGTTTTTGTTTTATTATATAATTTTTTTATTCCTTATTCATGTAATGTACAATGCTTTGGCAATACGGTGCAAGTCATGCCAATAAAGCTCATTTGAATTTGAGAGAGAGAGCGCGAGAGAAACGGTTCTCCAAATATACAGACATACACGGCATGTGTGCTTCAAGCAAACATAAAACAGGCTTAGACTACCTCTTTTGCTGTCGATCACAGAATGCCCGAACTGTGTCAGACTCCGACTGCCAGAAATTCTGAAACATGACCAAGTGCATATGACAGAACAACACTGATTTGTTCTATTAAATAGGCTTTGTTCAGATGAAAATATAAACATTAAATAGATTGCTGTATATAAACTGAAATATGACAATTTGCCCATTTGATCGATAAGCTGAGACAGACCACAGTCTCTTTCTCTATGGTTTTGAGAGACAGACAATCCTGCTCCAAACATGTCAACTGCTGCACCACTGTGTTCTGGAACTGCTCCAGATGCACCAACCTACATGCAGAACACCATGGTTTGTTTTTATGAATATCAGCTATAACCATGTGGATTAAAAAAAAAGTACTGTTAGTGTTTAGTAAACTGAATGGGTTATGTTTATTCTAGATTTTCATGGTTTATAGACAAAATAGGACAAAAGTTAAAGAAATTGCTGAATGCTAATGCTGTGTTTTGTGCTCCGTACCTTTGATTGTGTATAGTTTCCAACAGAGAAGTCACATTTCTCTGACAGTCTGTTAAAGATTGCAAGGATCTGGCTTCAATCTTTTTATACCTGCTCTGGATCACAAAGAAAATAATTCCATGTTAACTAAACAAATCAGGTGTTAGTTCACCAAAAGTGTCCCTCATGCATGTCCCTCTGTTTAGCTTCTTTCATACACAAAATAAGAATTTCAAACAATGTTTGAGCCACATACAAATGACAGCATTTTTCGACTTGCCAAACAGTGAAATTGCAAAGCCATACAATTAGATTTCCAAACTAGGGCCTTTAAAAGAAGAAAAACATTTTTTTGTTTGTAACATGGTAGTGATTCAGATTTTAACATTTTTCATTGCCATGGTAACTCCAGATCAGATTTTATCATCAAAATTGTGGGCAAAGTGACATCTCCGATTTAATGAAGCCAACCTGGACTAATAAAAATATGTACCTCTGTGCACTTTCTGTGCAATACCGTTTTTATGTATGTTACTGCACGTCTCACTGCAGTTTCAAAGAGAAATGTCCACAGAGTGGCGCTAAAATACTGGTTCAATTTTTGAACCCTGGCGTTTTTATTTCATTGAAATGGCTACGTATTTGTTTTTATTATGTTGCTTATGGTACTATAGCAGCGGTTCAGAATTCAGATATCCGTGGACTGTTACTAGAAGTTAATGCTCTATCGTGTTGGAAATAGGCCCTAAACCAAACCCAACCCTAAACCTACCCGATAGTGTTAACATATGCAAAATCGATATAAAGACGCATTTGTTGATGTAGCCTTGCCATTTCAACTTCCTTGTATGTAGATTTGAACCATTTTATCGAACCATGGTTACACTGGATTTGAACCGGAGCTCCTCACCTCTCAAGTATGTCTCAGAGTCGTGTGAGCTACCAAACAAACCTTTGCCTTTGAAAACCCATAGATATGAAGCTGGATATGTGCAATGCTAACGTTCAAAATCATTAGTTTTCAAATCTCCCAGCATGTTAATATTATTTTGAAGTCATAACATGATTTTCTTCAAGTAATTGTGCAAATATTAAGATTTATTATTCGAAACTGTAATAAAGGAATAAAAGGTATTGGAGTTTTAATGCCTCTTTATGCAACAAAACGGTCACGCTGGATGATGTTGCAAGGCAGCATAATACTCCCCCCGGAATCTCCACACTCTTTCGCATGTGTGAACATGCTCTCATCCATGAGGAGAGGAAGGAGTTGACCCTTAACTCTTCATTATGTTTTTTTTACACCATTACATGCAATGTGTGCATTGTATCAGGGTACAATATCCTGCTGAAAGAGGCCACTGCCATCAGAAAATACCATCACTGTGCACGTGTGTGTCTCTCACACACACACACACACACACACACACACACACACACACCTAAGCCTTAAAAATCAAAAGATAAATATTTCAAATTATGTAATCTTACATGTTTGAGTCTCCGTATACTTATGTAAACTTAAATAGAACCGTCCCGAAGATGCTTATTGTTTGGAAGGGAAACTGTGGTCACAGTTATAATAAACTTAAGATATTTAAGAGACTTTTCTACGGACAAAAAAAAAAAAAAAAAAAAAAAAAGATGCCCAGGTTCCCTCATCACCTTTGTGAATATGCCAAAATCCTGCTGAAGGAAGAAATTAGAACTATGTGTTCTGTTCTGATCAATATGTCAGTAATTTAAGAGACCAAAGACACTGCAACAGGAAGAACAGCGGACTGTCCTTGCAAAAACTTGCCAATGTCTTTGTGAAAGAGTGGAGTAACATCTCACAACAAGAACTTGCAAATGTGGTGCAGTTCATGAGGATGAGATACAGTGTAGTAATTAAAACAGCTGGTGGCCACTGTATAACAAGATTTTTTTTTTTTTTAGTTTTCCTCATTCATGGACAATTATTTTTTTTTGGTGAATAAATAATTTTAAATTATTTTTTTCTATATCTTAATCTACAGCAGAAGAGAGAAGTGAACTGTAGTTTACGATGTATTTGGGCACTATTTTTCAGATGTATGGATTGCTGATGTGTGTGTGTGTGTGTGTGTGTGTGTGTGTACTTAGTAGTTGGACAGCATCCATTCACTTTTACTGAATGAAAAAACGGCTTAGACCAAAAAAAAAAAAAACACCACCACAACTTTGGAACAGCATTACGTAGACACTTTTTCTTCCACAAAAAGACAGAACTAAACCTTGGGTAATCTTAATGATAAAAAAGCTCCAGTTTGCTTTTGTACTCACAGTAAAGTGCACTCTCAACTGAGTCTTAAAGGAGTTAAATGCAGCTCTGACACCAGCACCCAACTCTTCCTCAGACTCCTCATCTGCAAATGCTTCAGTTACTCGCTCTGACAAACAGACAAACATTTTTAAATATATTTTTGCAAATGAGGATGTCCCAAGGTTTGACAAACTCCACAGTGCAATATTTTCCCCAAATATGGTTAAGTACACACACACAGACAGACAGACAGACAGACAGCGAGAGAGTGAGAGCTCTTTTCAGACATTCGCATCACTTTGTTTGCATCGAGCAGTAACAGAAAATGGCTGCTTTTTATCCTTCTCTCGAGCAGAAAAAAAATGCATGAAGTAGACAAAAGTGAAATTGAAAAATGGGGCAGTCATGGCCTCATGGTTAGAGAGTCAGACTTGTAACAATGACTGAGGTAAGAACCTTAAGCAATGCACCAACTCCCCAACTCCTTCCCCGGGGCCCCAGCAAAAATGGCAACCCACTGTTCCGGGTGTGCGTTATATACCGGGCAATACTTATGGGGGCGCGACTGGTATGGCCACACCAGGCCCTGGGCTTGAGGCAAGCTATTTAATACATGTTCCCTACTTCACACTGGGCCCCACTTCAGTTAAGGATGACCCTGGTTCACAGTTAGCGTGTTCACTACTTGCTACTACATGCTGTGTGTTCAATTGGATGGGTTTAATGCAGAACATAAATTCAAAGTATGGTAGGCTACACCATACTTGGCTACATGTCACTTTCAAGCAGAAAAAGCAGAGAATTGAAAAAGTGAAGCTTGAGCAAATGCTCGCCTATTTTTTCAGATCAGAAACAGTTGAAGACATTTACCTGCAGCATCCTCTAGTGGGCTAGACATGAATAGTCTTCTGGGTTGAAATGTTGGGTGTCTGTGCAGCTGTGTGTCCTCTTTCAGACCCACATATATCTCTGTGCACCAAATATGTGTCCTCAATTAAGCATTGAGATTATTACTTATTTTAGAAGATTTTTAGAGGCGTTAATGTAAACACGGTCAAAAAGGCATTGTGGTTGGGGGGGGGGAGGGGGTGTCTCACCTGATGATTCATCTGCTTCATTTTTCTGCAGAATTGACGTTTCTTTATCCAAATTGTGCTGAATAAATATGTAGATTGTTTATATAAATCTGCATAAGAAAACCATATTGAAATCAACTTGTACCTCTTCCATGATATTATCAAGTTCCTCTAGTGGTAAACTGGTTTCAGAAAGAGTCTTGTTTTGAAAACCTTGAGGAAACAACAACAGGTCAGTTTTAAATTGGTATAAGCCCTCTTCTGAGATTAGCCTTAAGTAAACATACGTACCTGAATCAGCAGTGGACTCTTTGAATAAGGATGATTCCATGTCCAGTGATCTCCCTAGTTTGACTTGAGACTGCCAGTTTTCACTTGTCACTCTTTCCCTTCCTTGTCTTTGTTTGGGTGTTGAATACTAGGAAGACGATTCATAAAGACCCACTTGTTTATACCCATTATAAAATTAACAATATTTCCCCCACTGAAAGTCTACTGAAGTGATATTCTACCTTAGAGAACTCCTCCTCATTACTGCTGGGTGATGAAAGAGGAAGAACTATGAAAAAGTAAAAAAATAAAATACAACACACAAATAAGGATGCAGCATATCTCAATGATTAAATAAAAAATAAAAGAGGTAGTCCTGCACAATGAGTAACTACCTCTGAGCTTGCCCTTAGCTCTGGGCTTTCTTCTGCTGTAGACAGCATGTGGAGTGTCCTTGTGGACACACCATTCATCTGAATACATCACCTTCATTTTCTTCTGTAATCAACCACACTTTGCATAATTTACATTTATACATTCAACAGATGTTTTTCTCCTAAGCTACTTAAAGAGGGGCATATGTACTTGGTCTGAGAGCTGACAATATTTCACTGTACAATGCCAGATTTAAGAAGCTAGATTAGGCAAAGTAGAGAATTCTTGAATGTACAACTAACTGCCTAATATAAATAAAATTACACATTGTTGCAAATAATGAAGCCTTTACATATTCTACCTAACCTTAACAGGAGTTCTACCCAGAATGTCAGGGAGGGATTTTGTAGACCTGATGAAGAAAATTGAACATTTTAGGGAAACTACTGTAAATGCACAGCAGTACATTGACGTCCAAACTGGCACTCCTGCACTTCATACCGATTTTAAAATTAGATGGTCATTGTTAGACAAGACAGACATGTCACGTACCCGTTAGATGATGATGTTTGAATAAGTGTCTTTGCATGTGCAACCTAAACCGAAAAGGAAATCTTAAAATTAATTTTAAACTTTGAATGTGAGAAAATGAATAGAACTTTGTAAGGTTACATGTTAACTAATGGCACAATCTATAGCTTTGAAAACTGGCCTTGAAACTATATATTTTACAAGTTTCTGATTTTTTCTGTAGCCATTTGAGCTGCACTTTATGTACATTAAACCTGGCAAGATCAAGTTAAACAAATGAATAAACTGACTCAAGAGCCCCCCCAAAATTTTTGAGAAAATCATTAAATTGTCCACTTGTAAGTGTTTAAGAGGACAGTGGACCTGATATGCGTTTCTGCACACCACTGACCTGGTACCTCCACAAAGCAGTCATGAATGTTACAGTCTTTGGATTCCTGTCATGTGACTTCCCTGATAGGTCTGTGTCAAAAGTGTCACTCTGACATTGAGACACCTCAAGGATCACCTGGGGCAGCCATATACACACACACACACACACACACACACACCTACTCATATGCCAGAAAACTACAATTCTACAACAAGTGGACCTTTGACATTATTACTTGTCATTTAGTATCCAAAATGTGTTCTAAAGTGATCTATGGTTTAACACAGGGGTGTCAAACTCAGTTCCAGATCCCAGAGTATAAATCTAAAAACGGCGCCCTGGTATTTTCGTGTAGACAGTGAATCAGTATAGTTTCTGAAACGATGACCTCATCTGCCCAGGTCTCACCCCTAGTCAGACACCGCTATGTTGGGGATGGCTGGTGGGGGTTACGCAAGATGGCGACCAGTGAGGAGGTAGGTTGGAGAAGCTGAGGATAAAAGTTTGTTCCTTCACCTCATATTGTTCTTTTTGGTCTAATAAATTGACAAATTGGACGACTAAAATGTAAGAACATTTAACAAATAACCTGGATAGTTGCTGTAAGTTGCATTTGAAAATAATATCTGACCCAGAGAGACTGTACTGAATGACAGAAAAACAAAGAGAGAGGAAGAGCAAAGCCAAGGAAAAAAAGCCTAATAAAGCTGCTGACAAAGATGAACAAAGACGAAGTGCACATTTGAAGTACTGACATTCAAACAATGCAGGCATGTTATGCAAGGCAGCATTACTGTTCCTTTACTGGATTCTGCCCCGAGCAAAGACCTGAGGAAAAGTAGAGGTGAACCGTCCTTGTCTGAAATTCAAGAAAACTTTATGCGATGCATAAATTAAATGGATTAGGAGCTCTTAAAAGGTAAATACGGTGAGCATTGATGCTTCAAAGAAAACAACAGAATTCCTCTTCAACAAAGAGAAAGAGGTCAAAGATGACATGAAAACTTTTTAAAAGGACATGAAGGTGATCCATGAGCTTAGCGATGCACATAAAGTTTCTGAAATCAATTATAGAATGAACGGTACAAAAGACAATGGAATTTGAGATTGTACGGTCTGGCTGAGCAGTCAAGTGAAGACAAAGGCAGGCACAGTTCGTGGATATTTGTTGTACTGTTCTTCCAGAGCTTACCATCATAATACAAGATGACATGGATATTGTACACCGGCTTGGAAGAAAACTTATTGGAAATGACACGAGAGGAAGAACCATCATTACGAGACAGGCTTTGGAAAGCAGCTAAAACCAGCACCTACCTGAAGTCCAAGGAACTACAATTTGGCAAGGATTTAACGAACACGGACAAAGCTATACTTAAACAACTGTGGACAAAAGTGGAGGCTGCTCGGCATGCAGGAAAGAAGGCTTACTTACTGTAGGTGTACAAACTTTGGTTGACAGAAAGGAAATACTTCCTTAATGACTGAATATAATTATATGTGCACAGTCTACATCATGATCAAGAACCATTTACAGACAATTATATATGTAGGTGACAATGCAGTCGTCATTGGAGTTATGATATTTACAACAATGTTTCTTTCAATTTACAGACAGAATGAATCTTTGTTAATTGAAGTAACAATAATGTTGTACAGTACAATAAGGTTTTAATTTAGGTATTATTAAGGTCAATTTGGGTTTAATTTATACTGTTGAGGTGTCAGGAACATTCTGTTTCACATTTGTTAAGCCTCAAGTTGTTCATGTAGCACATTGGTATCTTTGTCAGTTTTATCTTTAAATGTGAGGTGAATTTGTGATTTGCTGAAAAGGAAAGCAGATTTTGTGTTTAAAATGTGAGTCAATGGGGTATGATTTATGGTTGTCATATGGGAGTAATTGAGCAGTCTTAAAATGTATATTTAAGCGAATAATAATTCAACTTTGTCATTCAGAAGAGGAATCAATAAAACACTTATTTTCAGAACATGTATTTACCCAATAGTTTTGGATTGACATTGAACATCTAATTCAAATTCACAAAATTAAAGATTTGACTATCTGGTAAAGATATATTTTTGTACTAAGAAAAAAATAAAATAATCAGAGGGTCAGTTAGAATTTGAAGCATCTACAATACATTTTGGTCCAAAAATAGCAAAAACGATTATTTTTTTCAGCATGGTCTTCTCTTCCCTGTTTGTTGTGAGAGAGTTCAAAACAAAGCAGTTTGTGATATCCGGCTTGTGAATGAATCATTCGATATAACCGGATCTTTCTGAACCAGTTCACCAAATCAAACTGAATCATTTTAACCCTCAAACTGTATTCACTTTATAGCCCTTAATCCTGTAATTGTGGACAAATGTGGGCACAGAGGACTCAGGTGTGATCCTATTTTTTATTTATTATAAATGTTATATCACTGTCTTCGATAAAGTTTTGTCTATCCATTTATGGTGCTTTTTTTATTATTTTTTTATTTTTGAATTTATTTACCTCAAAAAGTACCATATTTTCTATGTAAATTATGCTCTAATGTAGATCATTGTGTGTGTGTGTGAGTGTGTATGAGTGTGTGTGAGTGTGTGTGAGAGAGAGAGGGTGATGAGCCAGGTGGATGATTGGATCATACCAAAAAACATGGTCAGACATTAGCCCAGCTCTGTCATAGGCTCATTGAATGCATTGTTTGTGTGTTTGTGTGTGTGTATGAGTGTGAGTTTTTGCCATGATGAGAATGTTGTACAGGATCAGCCCTTCATTTGTGTGTATGTTAGATATGCATTGTATTGGATCTATTAATTTATTTTTACAAAAAGAATGCTCTAAATTACAGTTTTTCCCATTCATTTCTATGGGTGCCCATTTTTGACCCAAATACAAGATTAAGGAGTTTTTTTTTCACCCACTTAACATTGTAGAATTGAGTCAAAAAAATTGTGTGTGTTCAGGGGGCAAACTTAGGAAAAGTAACCAAGTCTTGTACCGCTCAGATCAAGGGAAGTATTTTTTTAAAATAAATCACAATTATTTTGCCCACATTTGTCCAGAATACGGTTTTAGGGTTAAATGGTTCGCGTCTCCAATACGCATTATTCCACAAATGACTGAAGCTGTTAACTTTTTTTTAATGTGGCTGACACTCCCTCTGAGTTCAAACAAACCAATAGTAATTCATGTAGTCAAAGAGTACACTGACTGAACTGCTGTGAAGAGAGAACAGAAGATGAACACCGCACCAAACCAGATAACGAACAATAGACTGACTCGTTCACGAGTCAAGTTCCACGAGTAATTGGTTTGTTTGAACTCAGAGGGAGTGTCAACCACATAAAAAAAAGTTAACAGCTTAAGTCATTTGTGGATTAATGCATATTGGAGACGCGAACAGTTTAAAATGATTCAGTTCGATTTGGTGAACTGGTTCAAAAAGATCCGGTTACATCGAATGATTAGTTCACGAACCGGATATCACAAACTGCTTTGCTTTGAACTCTCTCTCAGAACAGACACGGATGAGAAGACAATGCTGAATAAAGTCGTAGTTTTTGCAACTTTTGGACCAAAATGTATTTTCGATGCTTAAAAAAAATTCTAACTAACCCTCTAATGTCACATGGACTACTTTGATGATGTTTTTCTTACCTTTCTGGACATGGCAGTATACCGTTCACACAGCTTCAAAATGGAGGGACTGAGAGCTCTCGGACTAAATCTAAAATATCTTAACCTGTTCCAAAGATAAATGGAGGTCTTACAGGTTTGGAACAACAATGTAATGACATAATTTTGCTATTTGGGTGAACTAACCCTTTAAGAAAAAAAAAAAAAAAAAAAAAAAGGAAAGTTAGGGAAAGCTGGCTTCTTGTGGATGTACCCTTAATTGAAAACTATTTTGTGCTGGAACTAAACTCTGCAGGCTGCTTCTCTCCAGAAACGGAGTTTGACATCCCTGGTTTACCATCACATAAATTCACCTATTTTTTCCAGAATTACATGAGTCAGTCACTGTTAAACTAGGAGAAAAATAGCATGAACTGTAGTTAACTACACAACCTGTAGCTACACTAATAAAAACCATTTTCAAGATTACAGCCACTTTTCTTAGACCCCAGTGTATCCAACAAGCTCACAAACATCAGTGTGTATTTTCAACAAATGCATTTTTTGCAAGTAATTAAAGTTCCGAGACCTAAAATAACTTGTATGTGGTTGAATTTAGCAGTGAATGTTCTAAATATTGTCTGCCTCAACACGTTTTGGGGGGTTGGGGGGGGGGGGGGTCAAATTGCATCTGGGGTGACAAATCAGATCCAAGGGGTGTCCCACGGTTCAAATAGTGACGGTTTATATTGCTTTCCGCCTTTGAAATTGTATTCCAGGGGTGGGTCCTTCAGATCCTCTATTTATATTCTTGTTTTCTCATGGAAACCAAAACAAAACGTCCCCAAAGAGGTCAAGAATTATGAAAATTTCTACCCTTGTTGGGATATTTGATCCACATAATGTAGGGGAAAACCCAGTGCATTCTTACACACACACACAGACACACATACCTCAGAATCTGAATGATCCTTAAATTTAAAGAGGTCTTGGCCTGAGGTTCCTTTGATTCTTCATTCACCAAAGAAAGAAAAGCATAAACAGCAATAATACATGTACTATTACAAAAGCTGTAATACATGTACAGCAATAAATAGTCATACCTTGATGACTTTGATCTGGGATATCTGCTTGGTCCACTCAAAGGGGAACGCTGAAAAATTCATAGAATTTGGTCAAAATGGGTGCCCATACAACCTGCTATCTGGATTATCTAGTTACCTGATGGATGTCTTTGGTTTCTGCAGCAGATGGACTATGGAAAAAAAAAAACCTTGAGATAAGATTAATCTGTCTTATCAAATCAAATGCAGAAATCAAAATGCTTTCTGCTCCCTCAGTAGCCATGTTTCCATCCAAAGAGGCCAATTTAACATGCATGAAACTGGAATATGGCATAAAACATTTCCATTCTACGATCAAAAGAGAACAAAATCGTCACTTCCTGATAAACTGGTACTAAATATCTCTAAGAAAATTAGGAGAAACCACGGAATATAAATTTCATATGTAATTAATTTCGCTTCAGAGAGATCAGACGTAATAAATGCCTACTGTTTAGGAATGCAGTCATGCAAGTTATTATACAGAAATACTTTGACGTTTTTTCTTCAGGCATTTCAGAACGACCAAAAAACATATAGATGCTGTGAACAAGGTTGGTCCACTTGCTAATAAAGTTTTCCTGTTTTATAGTGCAAAGTCGGAAACATAGCTAAACTAAACACTGGGATTTACAGAAATTTTGCAGAGTTACATGCCTGGCAAATGTCTGTGGCACTGATGTTTGTTCATGCTGGGTTCCTGTAAAAATAAATGTTTCACACTGATAAATCTGGTACAATTCCCTGTAAATTAACTTTAACAAATTTGTAGAGCATGTAAGGTGCATACCTTCCATCGTAGTCAAGCAATCCCCTGATTGTAGAGCTTCCTAGTTATAATAAAGTACATGTAATTTATAACCACTGGTATGTATGTGAGGTTTAATTACATATTTCACCATGATTCTTTAAAAACAGTACATGCCAACACCTTTGAGGCTGAAGACGACTGTAGTTTATCTGGAAACACTCTTGTCAGGGCTGTTTGGATGTTGTGCTCTGCACTAAAGAGGATTTTGACAATTTTGCCAGTCATTTCTCCATGAGAGAGTGGGGTATTCATGTGAACTTCCAAT
Organism: Carassius auratus; assembly: GCF_003368295.1. Taxonomy (NCBI): domain Eukaryota; kingdom Metazoa; phylum Chordata; class Actinopteri; order Cypriniformes; family Cyprinidae; genus Carassius; species Carassius auratus. The sequence goes on along the minus strand of NW_020528995.1, from coordinate 115,434 downwards.
ATCTTCTGATCACCACACTCTAAAAACAATTAGAAAATTTTTAAGAAAAAAGAAAAGTGAACTGGGGGACTTAAAATAAATTCCAAATCACTTTTAGTCTACTTCAGGTTTGGAATTAGTTTTCATACCAATAAGGAAAACGTTGTTTTTATTATGAAATTATTATGAATAGAAAAAGCTACTGGTAAGGGTCATTTACAATTAATCCCACCTTGAAAATCATACATGCTGACAACATCTTTAGGCAGGTGAATCAACTCCCACAGTGTGTTCTACCAGAAATATAAGCTCATTTTAGTTACACTACTCGTAAAAACGTGTGCATTAAAATATATTTTGGACACACCTTTGGATCATTTACAAAGAAACTAATGGTTGACGTTCCAATGTTGAAATCCACCCAAAACTCCTTTAGAAACTCATCTTCAGGCTTGAACAACTAAAAAGGATCATTCAAACACTGTTGTTGTGAGAAATTGCAGTGTATAGCCTAGGTAATTTATTAGCAGTGCTTAAATAAATATAAACAATTAATAAAAATAACCCCCCCCCCCCCACCACCACCCCAAAATACATTTTCATAATTCCCAATGTATATCATATTGAAGTTATATGAACCAGTTAAGCTGCAATACCACACAGGACCACAGGGAGACGCCAGAAGACCACTAAACCTGCTGCCTTAAACGGTTAGTTCACCCAAAAATGTAAATAAAAATTATGTAATTACTCACCCTCATGTCGTTCCAAACCTGTAAGGCCGCAGTTCATCTTCAGAACACAAAGATATTTTTGATGCATCCTGATAGCTCTCTGACCCTCCCATAGACAGCAAAGGTACTACTACAATTAAGGTCCAGAAACGTAACAAGGACATCGGTAAAGTAATCTGTGTGACATCAGGGGTTCAACTGTTACTTTACTGATGTCCTTGCCATATTTCTTGACCTTGATATTATTGCTGTCTATGGGAGGGTCAGAGCTCTCAGATTCCATAAAAATTATTTGAATTTGTTTATTCTGAACAGAGGTCTTACGTATTTGGAATAACATGAGGATGAGTAATTCATGACAGAATAGTCCTTTTTTTCCTGAACTATCCCTTTAACCTGACTGCACATGCTAACATACCGATCCATTTGGAATAACTAAACCACTGACCAACATAATCTAAAACACCTTCAGCCTGCATTCATTATAAAACACTTGTGCTTTTAAGCCAAATACACAATGGAAATAATAATTTACTGCCATCTGGACACAGAGTCAATATTCTCTCTTCCATCTCTGATGAAATAATATTTTCTCTGCATTAGCGCCGTTTTGTACTTATTACATAATGTATTTCCTCACTGGATCCTTGAACTTTCCAATAGTTTAGTAGTTTCAAATGCCCTCCTCCTGGGTAATGTACTTTGTGTCATTTCTAAATCTCACTTACACTGACGCTTTAGAGTAGCCTACTGCCCCACTTCAACCACTGCTTATTAAAAAAAAGGAAGAAAATAAAAATCTTGTAGAGAACGTTTTCACGCTCACCTCAGCTGAATCAAGAAATGCCTGAACACAAGGGAATGAGAAGACTCTAGGACAGAGAGATAAGATCATGCAAACAAGTCAAAACTTTACAGACAGCAATGACTGGATAAACCCTGCATTATAATAAAGTCAATTATACCTTCTTGAGTTGCCAAAATAACCATTAAGTTCATTCAGAAATGTCCTACAGTCCTTAAAAAAATAATAATAATAAATAAATAAAAAATAATAATAATAATTCTCAGAAAACTCAAATTCCTGCAATCTGTTTAAAACCAAAATGTTCCAGTGATTTGAGTAGTGAAAATGAAATGCCTGAACATACAGTTTCAAAATCTTTGTCACGGATTGAAGTAAAAGCTGAAGCAAAACTTCTGAAACGGAACCATTTGCCAGCAAAGTCTTCTCTTAGTTTCCTTGGTGTCATCCTGCAGAGAGCTTCAGAAATGGCCACCTGCATTTCATAATCTAGTGACAGCATCATATATAAGCCTACAATATGAACACTGCATCAAAAACAAAAACGCTAAATTATTTTTGGGAAAAAATTTGATTGCTTACCACCAATATCTGTCAATGCTTTTGCCAAGTCCTCTCTGTAAGAAATGACAAGGCAAGTGTTTGCAACGAAATCTTATGAGATGAATCAGGTGTGATCATTGAGGGAGACAAACAAAATGTGCAGGGCATACTTCCTGAAGAGGTCTGAGAACCCCTGTTCTAATGAAAACTCGGTCTGTTTGTGTCCTATAGAAATCTGTTGTCCACTAGAGCGCAGCCTTGCTTGCAATAAGTTGCTTGTGTTGCTCATTTGAAGTGTAAATGTGTGTGCAACCACTCTACTCTATGATGGCAATTAACTTGTGCTGAATACTTGCAAGAGCCCGAAGTGGTCATCTGACTGGCAGAGTTTCTTCCTTATATCTTTGGAACTGCTGTCCAACATAGAGTTTATGGTTCTGATGGCCTGAGTGCAAATGATGTAAAATTATTTGACAGCGTAAATATTTTGACCAGACTTTTTTTTTTTTTTAATCAATAGTTTAAATGACAATTACCTCTAGACGCAGACTGAAAGGCACTTCATAATCCAAAACAACAGCCCCAAACCGCAACAAAAATATATCCAAGATCTTATTGCTGCCTTTGAACCATACCAAATTATAAATAATTAATACACTATACAAAAATAATATTAATACAAATCTTCAAATGGGTCACCTGCAATTGTGATCTGACACAGTCCCTGTATATATATAAAAAAAAGAAAAGAAAAAAAAAGAGGAGGGGGGGGGGTGAGTCTTGTTTGTGTGTGTGTGTGTATGTGTGTATAGAGAGATCTATAGCGAAAATGTATAACAGAAAAAAAAAGTATTACCATGGCAACCTCGTAGAAAACTTCAATGAGAGTCATGGCGTCCCTAGGTGGTTTGTGCTGTCCTTTAAGATGCTCTGACGAAATCTCAAACCAATTCAACATTTAAAAAGTGAGCAGATTATAAATTATCATACTGACCAGTAACTTAGAGGTTTATTTTAATCAGAATTAGACAAATATACTTATCTTCACAACCAAGCCATGATGAACAAGTTTCTGGATGCAGTCTTCATCTTTACTAATGAGATGTTCAATTGCCCGTAATATTAAGGCAACATTCTTATGTTCGATGTTATGCAGCTCCTGACAAGTAGTAATACAATTCTATATGGGTAAGAAATGTCCACTTTTGCAGTGGGGAATCTTAATTAAAACTGCAAACCAATCAATCAATCGTAAAAAAGGAACAATAAATCGTTGGTATTGCGTGGATATCCAGAAAAAGCAAATTCAGTTTATAACCTGCCTTAATAACAACTTCGTCCAGTCGATCGGCCAAGGAAACAGAAGCTTTTTCTTCAATAAGAATTATAATAACCATGCCAAGGTTATTTTGGACAAAGGCATCATGAAGTCTACTTGTTAACTGTATAATTAGAGAAGAACTGGATAAATGTCTGTAATACTAAAAACAACAAACAACTAAATATGGGTCCATTGTGCTTCAACTTTAAAATTAGTGCAAGTACCCTAAGGCTAATACACAATCAATCAAAGTGATTAAGTAGACCATATAACCATACATGTTTAATATAAACCCACAGTGATAAAATAAACCTCCAAAGAACTCACGCTCATGATACACAGACAGGCGAGCTCCTCTTCAGACTGCACACTGTCTAATCAAACACATGGCTTTTAATTAAGCTCTATATCCGCTTTTTATTTATCGCCCATGACCCTTTGCGAGAAATAGGAAGTGACTTCCTCTGTAAAATCCCCATCAAGGAAATGTATGCTTTATTAAGCATTTTCAAAAACGTGTTACAATGAGATGATATAGTCTACTCTACTTACCTTTCGACCATCGAATATAAAAATACATTTTAAAAAGTGAAATTACTACAGACCATGAATAACCCCCAAAGCTCGATTATTTCCACAGTAATTGCAGACGTTTTAAATATCAATGTAATATAGTTTATGTCTGTATTATGTAGCATATACATTGTCTTACTGTACATTTACACGAGGGCGTCGCGAAGCGCTTGGCGCTGTCGTTGAACGTATTATGGAAGGCGGACTATGATGGCCGATTCGTGAACGAATCGTTCAATTTAACCGGTTCTTCTTAGTGAACCGGTTGAACCAGTTCACCAATTCGAACTGAATCGTTTGAAACGGTTCATGTCTCCAATAAGCATTAATCCACAAATTACTTAAACTGTTAACTTTTTTTAACGTGACTGACACTCCCTCTGAGTCAGAATAAACCAATATCCCGGAGTAATTAATTTACTCGAACAGTACACCAGGGCCGGCACGCAGCATAGGCGGTATAGGCAAATGCTAAGGGCCACTCATCCATAGGGGTGCCAGAATGAGTGAACGAGTGATTTTTATTTTTTTATTTTTTTCATATTTTTTTAATAATAGGCTACTATTTAAAAACCATTAATTCGAAATACTACCAAATAAAGAAAAAAAAAAGTCCCGCACTTCAATCTTCCCCCGCCCATCGAGTGCTTGAAGTGTGTCAGAAACAGAGCGCGCGCACGATCAGTTGTTGGTAATTTGTTGTGTAGCGTGCCCGACGCCGCATCCAATGTAGACAGCACTGCTTTTGTTAACACACAGCTCGTAGAAACGGGCCTGGCAGCTCGCGCCAGTTCTATACACGGTGAAAGTTTCCTGATTGTGACGGAAGGCCGAATTTACATGACACATTATAAATGAGCATAGTCTGCGATAGATACAGTGCCAAAAAGAAGAGAAGAGGATAAAGACAGAGGTAAAGAGATGTAGTGAAAGAACAATTTATTGCATAGGAGTAAGATACTATAATTTCATGGCAGTTATTTTTACCTTAAAATTAATGTTAGCAGTTGTTCTGAGTTCTGAGTCCCCAGACTGTGATTTTGTACAATCATGTCAGTTTTAAGACGCATTTTTTATTATCACTTTTTTATTAATGTTTTACTCTACAGTTGTGCAGTTTTGGGGGGATACACAGGCCAAAAGTTTGGAAAAATTACTATTTTTAATGTTTTTGAAAGAAGTTTCTTCTGCTCATCAAGCCTGCATTTATTTGATCAAAAATACAGAAAAAATGTATATTGTATTATTACAATTTAAAATAATTTGTTTTCTATCTATTATACTTTAAATTATCATTTATTTCTGTGATGCAAAGCTGAATTTTCAGCATCATTACTCCATTCTTCAGTGTCACATGTGACATCCAGTCTATCACATGATCCTTTAGAAATCATTCTAATATGATGATTTATTATGAGTGTTGGAAACAGTTCTGCTGTAATGTGTGTGTGTGTGTGTGTGTGTGTGTGTGTGTGTGTGTGTGTGTGTGTGTGTGTGTATATATATATATATATATATATATATACATGCTAAATCATGAACACAATGACAGGGTGAAATGGGCTGTGATGCATGGGGCGCCAGGTAAAATCTTGCCTAGGGCAGCAAATTGGTCAGGGCCGACCCTGCAGTACACTGACTGAACTGCCGTGAAGACCGAACTGAAGATGAACACTGAGCCCAAACAATGAACGAACACGCCCACTGCTGGAGCAGTTCTCGTTCTCGAGTCGAGAACCGGTTGCTTCGGTTTTCGGATCACCAGTACACTCAACCGAGAATCGTTTCTGTCGGACGCGTCCGATTTGAGAACCGACCCAGATAGCCACTGGACGCTGTAACGGAACAGGGCCGCAATCATTTTCAACCGCAAAACGATAGAGCTGGGTCTGGCACGCATCCGCCACACGGACTCGTTACTGAGTCCAAACGCACATCGGGCCGAAGCCGTTTCTGGTCTGTTTTTTTGGGGTTGTTGCGGATATGTGCCAGCGCCGATCCAGCACCGCCTGATCATCCCGTTACAGATACGTAACGGGTGCGTGAAATGAATCCGCCTACCGGAGCTGTGCCGGATGTGTTACGAATCCGCTTAAATCACCACTGGATTGACCTTTTGCCTTATTTTCGGCATTTTTGTCATACTAAAACAACGTGAACAAAGTTAACAAACACAGAATTAATGACCACGAATTCATATTTTAATTATAAAAAATGAACAACAAAGTCAACAATTAACACAAAACACAGTCAACAACATACACATAATTAATGGATAAAAAAAACGCACAGGCTATAAACACAACGTGGAAGAAAAAAAAAACATGCACTTAAACAAAATCACTAGGTGGGTGCTGTGGCAGCTGTGGCTGTTGCTGCTCCTGCTGCTGACGCGCCAGTCTCTCATTGCGCCCTCCTCTCCTGTCCGCCGAAAGGGCAAACCACCTTATAGCATGCCTCCATATTTCAGCTTCAGCACCTGGAAAACAGCATTACTGATTAGGATGAATGAGACATTTGGATCAGTGCTGGTCCTACATGACGACAAAACAGGCAGACGTATATTGCATTTGCTCAAAATGAAGATATGCCCACCCTTCTCGGCCTAATTCTATAACGATTTGTGCATTAGTTGATGGAACTGTAATAAAATAATAGCCTAATAATAAAAAAAAACTGGTCATGTAAAACTGAATAAGACAAATGGACTATGTAACCATTGAGGTTAAGACGTAGCCCCAATTAGGCCTAGTAATAAAAAGAATAAGAAGAATAAACAGAAGGCATTATTGCTGGTGTATGCTGTTTTACGAAGACGTCAAAACTGGAAGAATTGAATCAATGGAAATCTGTGCGGGAAGGATCGATTGTCATCCTCTTTTGTATGTCGTTTATCCTCGTACTTCTTAGCGAGTAAAAGTAGGCTACTTCACTCATCTCCCTACTACTATGGCTGTCACTTTTGTGAAAAAAATCATTTTCGATTTTTAAGACATAAGTGTTTATTGAATCGATTTTCCGTGTCTAAAAAAAAGACGTTTCCTTTTTCAACATCGAATAACGGACGAACGTAAAGAGAGCGCTGGAAACGCACAAGTCAGTAATATTTCTTATTTATTGGCATGAAGTTTCGTGCAGAATAACAGCAACAGGAGTGCAACATTCTCAAAAAAATATATACAGAGTAGGCTATACTGCCATAACAAAAGAAAAACATTGCTGCAGGCTTCAACCGGTTGCATTTATGATTTAGGCAATTCAGAAATCTCCAAGATTATTTTACATAATGATTCAATCCATTTCAAACAAGTTCAAAAATGAAATTTGGACTTGAGAAACAAGCCATGTGTGTTTTTTTTATTGAACGTAACCGACACTTAGGCTAGGTGGGCACTAGGCAAGCATATTAAAATGCGCAAAAAGTTTTTTACTCGTCTGGACATCGCTAAGACTAACTTTCAAAGTTCAGCACATTAGCGCAAATATATGTTATGATATTAAAAAGTTGATTCGGTTATCCTATAATTGGTCTATTCTGTGCTACACTCATATCGCTATAGCAGATGAGCTGATTCTCGTTCCCGCGTCAAGAACCGGTTGCTTCGGTTTTCGGATCACCAGTACACTCACCCGAGAATTGTTTCTGTCGTACGCGTCCGATTTGAGAACCGATGAACTGATGATACTGCGCATGCGTGTAATTTTTTAATTATTTTTTTAAACATCGGAAAGTGTGATAAAATAACTATATTTTATTTTGATTTTTTTTTTTTTTTTTTTAGATGAATGTTTCCAATCCGTATATTGCATATAATGTATAGGCCAAATGGGTTTTCAGGGAAGTTGGACAATAATTAAGACTCTAAAGACTCTTATGTTTAATAGGAATAAGGGATGATGTATGAAATATCTGTACTCTATTTATAGTTAATGATGACCATTTCTTTCGGACACATCCGATAAAACCTAGGAGCTGATTATACTGCGCATGCGCGATTCTGACTCACAGCATGTCTGAACCGAAGATTCTTTTGGTGATTGATTCTGATTCTGTGCTAATGTTATAAGCGCGGGTAATCCGAGGGCTTGGATGAAGGGCAATCTGGTGAAACTTAAATTCATTTAATAACAAATACGTCGCAATGGATTATGTTTAGTAAGTGGATCATGGTTTCTGCGCTGATGACACCTAATTTATTTACTTTATATCTTCACTTAAATCCTCATATGCACATTATTGCTGCTACTGTATTTGGGTGTTGTTGCAAAACTAAAATGTAAACTCTTCATGATTACGAGGTTTTTAACTAACTAAAGTTATGATTACTGACTTTATATATTTGAATGTTTGATAGACGTGACGCCATTACGTCATCGCCAATGACGTCATTACGTAGAGCGTAATAGAACCTCTGAACAGGTTTTTTCAACCGGTTTATTGAATCGAATCGTCCGAAAGAACCGGTTCGCGGAAAAGAATCGAACTTCCCATCAGCCGAATGGTACACAATTCGCCATCAACCAGATGTATTTTACAGCGTTTAAGACAAAAAGACGCCGTAAAATATGGCATTTTGTAGCACAGACGGCGTAAATTACGCGTTTTCACAGCAGAACTGCCGTTAATATCGGCGTTTATTGATGCAATCCAAAACGCCGTTAATTTCGCCGTTTGGCTATCCATAATACATAATTTAAGGCACTCCATTTAACAAAAACGGTGTTTTCTGCAATTATAAAATCAGCCCCTCCTTTTCTGCACAGTCCAGCCCCTGGATGCAGTAGCAGTCAGACATGAACAGTATGTCAATGTGAATGGCGATCTACTTCAAGGATCCAGATTTTTTTTTTTTCACGATATGTTGCCAATATTTGGACTTTCATCATGTGATGTCTTTACTTTTTTCACTGGATACACGTGTGTTTTCGTCTTCTTTTTCATATGTACACAAATGGTGCAGTTTTATTATCCCTTTGTTTAAGTTGGGGTGTCAAATGAGCATACACTTGGAAGTATCTGCTTCTGTAGTCAAGCAGGGACGTAGCCATCTTTTCAGATGTGAGGGGCACAGAAATCACACACACACACAAACACACATATAAACATTACGATATAATATTTCTGTAATCTATATAGCCTACTAGTTAACAGTTTTTTAACAGAATGATTTTTTATGCTTCAATAGAAGTCTTTTCTGCTCACGAAGCCTGCCTTTATTTGATCCAAAGTACAGCAAAAGCAGTAATATTGTGAAATATTTTTACTATTTAAAATAACGGTTTTCTATTTGAATATATTTTAAATGTAATGTATTCCTGTGATCAAAGGTGAATTTTCACATTAATCAGAAATCAGTCTAATATTATCAATGATTATCAATATTTAAAACAGATTATTTTTTTTTCAGCATTCTTTGATGAATAGAAGGATCCACAGATCAGCATTTGTGTGAAATAAAAAGCTTTTGCAACATTATACACTATATCATTCAAAAGCTCAGTCATTATGGCCCGGTTTCACAAAGGGGGTTTATCTTAAGCCAGGACTAGACCTTAGTTAAATTGAGATATTAAGCAACTTTTACAAAAATGCCTTAGAAGAAAACGTTACAGGTGTGCATCTTGACACAGAACAATGACACTGACATATTTTAATATATGTCAGAGCAAGATATTTTTAGTTGAGACAGCTCAAACATGCATTTTAGTCTGGGACTAGCTTAAGCCTTGTCTGTGGAACTGGGGTTATAATTTTAGTTTAATTCTCATTAATAAATGATAGAAATTAATACTTGTATTTAGATAGGTGATGTTAAAGACATAATTTTACAAGATATTTCTATTTCAGATAAATGCTGCTCTTTTGAACTTTCTATTCATCAAAGAAACCTTAAAAAAAAATATACTTAGCTGTTTTCAACATTATCATAATACAAGTTTTTTTTTCTTCTTTTTTTTAAGCAGCAGAATATCAGAATTATTTCTGAATTTTTTCTATAATTCCTTTAATTGGCTTAGAAATCTATAACTGCTGGGCAATAACCAATAATAATGATTTGTTTATATACTACAAACACTTTTTTATCACATAATAAGGCAGAATAGTTGTCCAGCAGTCAATTTTTTTTCAGTCCATAAAAATCACCAGCTCAGTCATAGATGATAGTACAGGTGCATCTAAAACAAATTAGAATATCATAGAAAAGATCTTTATTTTTTGTAATTTAATTCTAAAAAGCTAACTTTCTCATTTTCTACAGTCATTGCACACAAACTGAAATATTTCAAGAGTTGTTTTGTTTTCATTCTGATGGTCACACTGAAGTCCAGTGTAACAACAATGAGTTTTACATAGTAATTAACTCAAATGATATATAGGGAATTTGAATAATTAATCAGGAATATGATTAATATATATCTCAGATGACAGTTACATTTAATTTTATTGATTATGAAAAATAGCTCAATTGTCTATACCAATAACTAATTACAGGGCACTGTAACTTACTCATTAATATGTCAATATTCCATTCTTCATATCAATTATTGTGATATCTCTTACTGTAAATTACTGCAAATCAAACAGTGGTTTGTCCAGCAAACCACTGTTGACCTATCAATTGTCAATAAAGTTATCACTCCTTATAATTCAAGGAAAAATATTCTCTGGCCATGAAAACATTATCCTATCCTTATGATAAATTTAGTTTCTAAATTTAAAGCTTGTAGCTAAAGATCAGACCTTTCAGTGACTCGTAATGTGAGTGGGGTGGAGTCCAAGCCAATCATGAATATAGGGTTTTTAATAATTCAACTAGTGATACATCGAAACTACAAATCACACAGAGTAAATATGCGTACGACAATACAGACAGTAACCTTTATACAAGACATAACGGAATCCAAATAAAAGAGAGAGAGAGAGAGGGAGAGAGAAAGAGAGCGAGAGAGAGAGAGAGAGAGAGAGAGAGAAAATGGAGAAAGCGAGAGAGATCACAGAATGAGCTCAGGTATGAAAATCAGTCAGTAACCTTTTTGGAAGCCAACACAACTCAAATCATAGCAACACTTTAAAGCAGCATTTAAATCTCCATAGAAAAGTGATACTTGCATGGCCCATTCGTGCGTGAGCGTGGTCTTTTTGTGACGCTTTGTGCGCTGGTCCTTTTGAAAACTGCGCGCGTGTAAGCTGCGCTGGATCTTGGCGTCAGCGTGGAGTCACGTGGACCTTTGTTCTGTCTTCGCGCGGTATTTGAAAGGTTCAACAAACAATGTTCCAGAATTCGTCTTCCTTGTGTGGAGAGGCGAATAGTTGAATAAACTTAGTAAAGAAAAGAAAACAAACAACAAAAACGAAAGCTTCCGAAGGAGCCATGAAAATGGCTTTCCTTTCCTCAGTCCCTGTGCTGAGGGGGACGGCGAATTGAGCGCGGTCTTGGTCGCACAGGAGAGCAGCGTGTCCGAGAACGAAGAACGAGAAGAAGAGAAGAGCGTGCGAAATGCCGAGGGACTCGCGGGAGCGACCTGGGTCGATGCAGGAGGGAAGGGAGTCAGCGTAAAAAAAGAGAGGGCGGACCTTGTTCGGTCGACTTTTATAGCTTGAGATGATTCACGCCTCCTTTCGAGGGAACAGCCAATGAACGTCCGCGATCTGAAGCGGAGGGAAAAGTTCCTTTGTCTCTGTGGAGACAACCCCCTGATGATTTAGGGCTTCTCCGATTTCATCAGGGATATTCTAGCAAGTTCGTAATTCCAGATTAAATAAATTTTTCATTACTTTGCTCTAGATAAATGGGTCTGTCAAAACATGACGATCACACAGATACTAAAAACAATATATATAAATGATCAAAACATGAAGTTACATTCAAATGCAGAATTACACACATTTAAAGATTTGATTAACACATGATAACACTGCAGATAGTCCCAATTTATATGGGAAACCTCTAATGCACCGCAAAAACAATAATATACACATTAAGACTACATTTGAGTACATTTTACCATTCTTTTGTAAGGATTAGGTTTCCTGTCCTGTGTGGTCGTAAAATTTTACGAGCTGCAAGGGACTGGGGGTTGCAGCACATGGCTTTCTTTGAGAAAGTTGGTGAGGAGAAACCATTCCAATTTATACGCTAGAAAAATTATAATCCTCGCATAACAAGGATTAACCATGGTACACACAAAACATATTCAAAATACATATTATTAATAACATAATGAAAGTAAGGAACTTCTACGAAAGGTTTCCTTTCCTTTCTCGTTGAGTATCCTGTATAGGATGAAGGTCACGCCAAGAGTCAGGGCGGGACCAATGACGGTGGAGATGCACCGTGCAGTGTCGGGAGCAGTCCAGACTCGGACCGCAGATGACGGGTTCAGAACGGGCTGTCGAGGCTATGCTTGGAGGGCTGTGTCGACAGGAGTAATGTCAATGTGTTGGGTGGTACCTTTCAGTACTTGGTCAAGCAGGTTGGCATGGGTGGCGGTGTCATGCTGGTCGTAGGTCAGCATAGCTGAGCGCACAGGAGTGTTGACGAGCCATCTGTTACCCACAATCTCTGCTTGCGTTTCTGTGACTTGTGTACGAGGCTTGGCTTTGGCAGAGCAGCGCGTATCGCTGACCCAGGGTTGCAGCTCGCAGATTCCTTCAGAGTTGTGTCTGAGGAAGGGTTTGCTAAGGCAGAGATAATGAATGTCTTTGGACAAAGCACACATGTGCATGTTTGGGGCCAGGTACAGCTGTGTGTCGCTGTCGTGGTAGGCCACCACATTTGGAATGTGTGTTTTGGGGTGGGTGTTGCTTTTCCACATCCTGACACTGACAATGTCTTTAGGTCTGTAGACTTGGCTTGACTCGCTGATGGGTTGGTTCAGGAGCACGTTCACTCTCTGTTTGGGGTTGACGTGCCGTAGGAAGGCGATATCCAGAGAGTTGGCCAGGTGTATTTGTAGCAGGTCAGCTGGCATGGTGATGGCATAAGACAGCACAGTTAACACAAAGCTTAAGGGTATCATGTATAGTGGGGTTTTACTCGTGGTTAGGCTGTCTTTGGAGGAGCTAACCTCCCACAGCATGTCTGTTGTTAATGCTGTAAACAGCTGAGTCTGGGTAAAGTTCTTCTGGAAGACAGTCAACCGTGGTTTGAAGGAGTTTACAGTCTGGTTCGCTGCATTGACACTGGACATAACAATGTTAAACATTCTGGCGGCAGCAGCGGCTCTAATCAAAGCTCCCGGGAACTGTTTGGAGCGGTGGTGGTGTCCACTTAACTCCATTTGTGTAACAGTCACTTTCTCATGTTGGCTGAACATGTGTTTGACATCGGCCTCAGTGTGAGTGAGGGAGTCCTCTCTCCATCGGAACCTTGTACAGCTGTATTCGGTTACAGTGCTGGGGTAGTGTGCCCTGTCATCGGTAGTCAGGAGTCTCAGCGGTTTTCTCGGTGGCAGCTGTCCTCTCTTTGGCTGACAGCACGGCACGGCAAACCACAGCAGCATCCTGGTACAGATAATAGGGAGAGAGAGAGAGAAAGGGGAGAAAGAAACAAATGAGGGCTGTCTTTGGTTGGACAGGGCAGCCTCTTTGCTTAGTGGGCGGCGACTGGGTTTAGCTCGCCCTTGCCCATGTTTTGCCACATCTTGCTGCTGGCATGACGCTTGCTTCAGTGTTTTGTCACATGCTGCGTCATGGAAATATATTGGCATTATCCCCCTTTTGCTCCGTGGCATTACAAGCCCTGGCATTGTGATGTCAGACGGTGCACAACCCACAATATTGTTCTGTGCACGCAGCATGGTTTGTGTATCATGCAGTGGTCTGGGGCTTTGGTTGTCAGTGACTGTAGACTGGTTGCCAGGGTGGATGGAGGGGTCTGAGAGGTGGTAAAGCAAAGTCATTATCGAGTTTTCAGAAGCACGCATGTCCGCTATGTTGGTCTGTGTAGACAACGGAGCCAGCGTAAGTGATTCTGAGGTAGGCAGTTTAGCTAGTAAAGTTCTTATGCTGTGTGTAATCACTTCAACCTTGAATGTGGGTGGGAGGGTTGGGAGTGACCACAGAATGTTGTTTAGTGTGCAAATTTTGGCAAGGGTGTCAGTGTGATCTTTAAAGTCCTTGTCTAGACTTGGTAACTTCGAGTGTCCATTTGCCTTCTTCCAGTACCCGATCACATTGTGTGTTTTTGTGATGTTATCACATTGCTGGAACAGGTGTTGGTGTTTGACATGCTTGTTGTTTGCAAGTGTGAGTCCGAGTTCCACACATTCAGGTGAGGATTGGAAGAAACCCAGCGTGTGGTGTAAGGTTTGACCACATTGCAGGTTGAGCTGAACAGCGACCCCTTTAGTGTAAGCTGGTACCACCGTACCCTGTTTGTTGACTAAGGTACAGAGGTTTGAACTTGGGCCTGTCGTTAGGGCGTTGTACTCATGGCTGGCTGCTGGGGTTCCCGTGACCTCTGTGACCTGACCGTCTGGCTCTGTGGGAGTTCCCGTGACCTGTGTGGCTGGAGAGAAAAAGGTTCTCGCACTTGAGCAAAGTCTTTTAGCTGTTTGAAGTTCAGAAAAGTGTCAAAGTGTTCTAGCAGGTCTTTGTCGATGAGCAACGTATGAGTGTTCATTGGTGGGACATACATGGGATGTATTAGACTCATCGGAACGATTGTCAGGTGAATGGAAACAACCTGTTCAAACTGGATGTCATTCTGTCTGTACACCTGTACATTCAGTTCATAAGTTTGAGGTGTAAGAGTTCGATCTTGTCTCTTAGCTTCAAATTGGAGTCTTTTGAAAAGGTGAGATGAGATCACCGTCAGGTTTAATCCTGTGTCGATCAGGTCTTCCCTGTTGACTCCTTTTCAGCCCACCCCCTTTTTGACAAGGCTGCCCAGGAATGTTGGCATCAGGGCAGGTGTGACGATCGGTGGGTGGTGAGGACCGGTCTTGTGTAGCTCGCTGCGAAGGCAGGTAGTCAAAACAGCATTTTCTGGTACCTTGTGTTTGTTGTACCTGGTGTGAGGACCTGTGCTGTCTCGTTCAGGGTGTGCAGCTGTTGACTGTGGAGCTTGGGTGTTCTTGTCACTTTGTGCTGTGACAGTTAGCTCTGTGGTCTGTAGATGACAGGCAGTGTTCTGGGTGCTTGGTTCATCCTCCTTGCGAGTTTTCATGTGAAGAAGATCTTTCAGCACCCTCAGGATCTCTGCTGTCTCAGACGTTGCTGCACTGTGTTTTTCTGACGTGGGCTCAGGACTGAGCTTACCAGTGTCGAGTCGAGAGTGGTTCCACTGCCGGATGTTGGGGCTTTGTGTCCTGGATGGTAGGAATCGCTCTCTCTGGTGCGTTGGATGAGCACCATTACGATTGTGTTGCCCTCTGCTGGCTTGGAACGGTATTGACTCTCTGTAAAAATGTCTGTGACTGTGGCGTTGTAGGGCGCCATCTACGGTTAACTCCAAGCAGTGCTCAGAGACAGAGAGGGTTTTTCACAGTCTTTTCACCAATAGTCTTTTGCTTGGTGCAAGCTTTGTGGGCTAAGTTCCGTAACTCTTGTGTAGTCCTGTTATGTGGACACGCTGGGACTCTGAGATGAAAACTCCAACTGGCATGTAGGTTTAGGAGGAACAGAGTTGTTAAGTTGACATCCTGTTCCATACCCGGTTCGTTGCATGCTCCGAAGTAGGCTTTTCGTAGCTGACTACAGAAAGTCTGTGGGTTTTCAAATCGGCCCTGTTTGAGGTCCATAGCAAGGAGCCCATGGTCTGAGTTTGGATCAGAGAATTCAAGATTCAAAGTCTGTAGCAGTTGCTGGTAGTACGCTTTGACAGTCTCTGGTTGACGATCCAGAAAACACTGCACATCACGGCTGGACGTGATTTTTAACAGGTACAATGTGTTCACATCTGTCACGTTAGCGACAGTTTGCAAATGAAAGTCAATGGCTTGTAAAGAAGCATAAACGTCATGTCCTCCTGCAGGATCTGGATTGAATGTAGAGATGCTTCTGGCTAGCTTGTGAAGTTCTCTGTGAGCAGTGCAGGGTTTAGTGACATGCGTTCTCTGGAAGGGTTCTCTTCCCTCCGTTGTTGACAGATGTTCTTGTAAGCTGGCTGGTGATTTCCTTAGAAGTGAGCTTACACCCCCTTTTTCAGCTCTGGGTTCTTGGCTGAAAGGGTTGGAGTGGCGGGCCGGGAGAAACTTTGTGGTGTGCGTTTCTCCGATTCAGCCACTCTGTAATCTGTGAGATTGTCTCAGTTCTGTGTGAACAGTGTCAAGTTCATCTTGGAGCTTGTCTCTCTGCAGAGTAAGCTTGTTGAATTTAGCTCAGGCCGCTTGCAAGTGTGTTTTGCAGGCCCAGGTTTTATAGTCTCTTTCTTTCAGTTCAGTCTCTGCTCTTTTTAGGAGAGCGTCACCTTGCTGAAGTTTTTTGTTGAGTTCTTCTCTGTGTCGAGGCGAAGATCTTGCAGGGCATTGTGAAGTCTTTCAACTCCTTTCTGTAGCTCTGGATCTGTGTCGTGCTCTTTCTCGCGCTGGTTCTGGGTCTCGAGGAGGAGCTGATCCAAGATGACTCTGGGTTGGGGCCTGGTCCTTCCAGGCCTCCTCCGCGATGTTGCTCCATTCACTGAGCCGTGCCTGGGCGACGAGAATGTGAACTAGGCTTCCGAAGATCCTGGCGAGTTCTCTGTAGTAGTCGCTTTTGGTTGGATTGTGTGCCATCAGTTCATCTAGCTCGGTGTCTAGTTGCTCTGGGTGCTGCAGGTTACTGGCGTCCTTGGGTAGGAAGGGGGTCGTCATTGCTTTCAACCATGGCCCCCGTGGACCGCTGGACTGGATGCCTGGAACATCCTGACTCTCTGTGCGCGAGAGAAGCACAGCACACACACACAAAAAGACCAATGCAAGTTCGTTCTACGTTTAACGAGCTATATTCATACGGGCTGTGCCGTTTATGAGAATTTTGGGGCTAACTGATGCAAACAGTCAGACAGTTAAGTAGCCAATTAACTTGGGTCAATGAAGGACCTGAAATGGAGATTTGACAGGCAGTAGCCTAGCGGGTCGTGTGATGACACCGGCTGCTGGTTACTCTACGATTTAACTTCGTGTTGGTGGCTCACAGGTTACTGTCTCTATGTGAAATGAAAGAAACAAATCACAACAGAACAGAGGGTAGAAAAAGATCAAAGTGAAACAACACTTGAAATGAGATAAAAACAATAGAAACACAATGTGTTAGTGAGAATGAGGAGGCCTAAGCCTACTGCTAGGTTTTTAAGATAGGGCCAACAGGTGAGTTGGGTCTGGGTAGGAAACCTAGAAATATGGTGTGGCTTAAAGAAGCAAAAGGGTTAAACACTTAAAATATATCCGGGGGGAATATCTAATATTCTGTGGCTTATAATAAGTGGATGGGTTTTATCACATTGGGTTCACCTGGGTGAATTGAAGTCATTCAGGTGGGAACCAGTGGCTTGGTCAACCTCTCCGGTGCTCCCCAAACACTCAACTGCAGTGTCCCCGGTCCTCCGTTACTCTGGCGTGGTGCCGTCTCGAATGGCTTGTGACTTTTAGCACAACCTTTGGAGTGCCAAAATTGCTGATGTCTCCACTGCGTGCCGCTAACGGACAGAGACAAGAGGAACCGAGTTTCACTCGCAGCCAGTATCGGTAACACCGGTCGGGAAGCCTTGCTCACTGGAAACCTGAGTTGACTGTCCAATCACCGAGGGAGTTCTACAATCAAATACACAAAGGATGAACAAAGGAAACTTAAAGTTAATTAAGGTTTGGTTTGTTTAACATCAATTGAGTAACTATATATGTAGAGAGGAAAGGTAACAGCTTTACCTAATAATAATAAAACAAAACAAAGGAATTATGATAATAATGGTAATTATCAAAATAACCTAAGTCAAAAGAGAGAAGCAAAATAATAAACATCAAATTAAAAGACAGGAATGAAACAAGGGAGAAGGAGTAGCTGGTTTTCACCACAAGGGGGGGGGGGGGTGGGGGGTACTGCTTCTCTGTCTTTAACCTGCTGAGCAGAAAACTTAATTCAAATTAAACATTCAAAACTGGTTTAAATCAAAATTTAAAATAAGCATGTGAATTAAAAGTAAAATCTGAATAATATCCTATAATAACCCATGATAGATTGTAAGTTATCATTAATAGTTATGAAATTAATCAAACGGTGAGATTAATCAAAAAGGGTAAAAGTAGACATGCAATTCAAAACAGAATGGAAAATACAGAGGTCTGTTAGTTGATTTAACAGGAGACTGCCACTAGATGGCTTACCTTCTAAGTGGGTCAAACAGTAGTTGACCTCAAACATCTAGATTTCCACTATTAAACAATTACATTTTAATTCAAATCATGTTTGAACCAAACTCAAAGTAAATGTAAACAGTCAAAGGCAGGGAAAATTCTTTTGTTTCCCTGTAATAATATTTGCAAGAGCAAAGCTGTAAATGCAAATAATTATCAGAATTTAGACATCTAATTCAAATACATCACAGGGGATTATAAATTAGCAATCAGAGTGCATTATCTGAAACGGCCACAGGATGGCAGCTTTGCACTCATGCAAGCTGGAATCAGAACGCAGGGCGTAACCTGAAATTTCTAAACCACACGTTCCCTCTGGTGTTTAGATAGCGGAATTACAATTTCAATATGACTTAGAAATTATCTGATCGTTTGTCAGTCTGATTTTCTGCATCAAAAATCACAAGTAACAAACCAAAGGTTTTAATCTCTGAGGTGCTATATTAAACATAGGGTGAAGGAAGGACCCGTTCACTTCCAAAACACAAATGTAACAAAACAGGAATATTCCAACTCCACTCCAATAGACATTTATCAAAAAAGCACTTATGATTTAAATGTTTTAGGTTTAAAAATCGGGTAGGTAAGCCAATTTTAGACCAGGAGTTTTTACCGTTTATATTTTTGAATATCATGTGGTTTACCACGAATTCAATAACGATATTTAATAAGGCCTTTTTAACTGAATCAGAGGAACATCGCTCATGTTCAGATTTACATGTTGCAACTAATAAAAGATTTCTTCATCTTTTAATTATTCATATTAAAAATGTTCTCACTGTAAAAAGATCTTGATCTTTCTTAACAGGGTACTTTTTACATTATACAGCAGTTTACTTTCATTAAAAATAACAGTGACTATACTGTTAAGTTTCTACAAATACCTAGCGCGCTGACTGACCAGCTTTTTGCCTCAGTCAGTTGAGTGAGTTCGCATCTTGTGACTTATCTCACAAGTAACGTTACATAATTTCATAGCGCACATGCAGACATTATTAAAAACCATATACACAGATTGATTGCTCACAAAACGAAGTTTGAAATGCCCGCATTCTCCACCAAAACTGTAACAACAATGAGTTTTACATAGTAATTAACTCAAATGATATATAGGGAATTTGAATAATTAATCAGGAATATGATTCATATATATCTCAGATGACAGTTACATTTAATTTTATTGATTATGAAATATAGCTCAATTGACTATACCAATAGCTAATTACAGGGCACTGTAACTTAATCATTAATATGTCAATATTCCATTCTTCATATCAATTATTGTGATATCTCTTACTGTAAATTACTGCAAATCAAACAGTGGTTTGTCCAGCAGATACATCGAAACTACAAATCACACAGAGTAAATATGCGTACAACAATACAGACAGTAACCTTCATACAAGACATAACGGAATCCAAATAAAAGAGAGAGAGAGAGAAAATGGAGAAAGCGAGAGAGATCACAGAATGAGCTCAGGTATGAAAATCAGTCAGTAACCTTTTTGGAAGCCAACACAACTCAAATCATAGCAACACTTTAAAGCAGCATTTAAATCTCCATAGAAAAGTGATACTTGCATGGCCCATTCGTGCGTGAGCATGGTCTTTTTGTGATGCTTTGTGCGCTGGTCCTTTTGAAAACTGCGCGCGTCTGCCGGAGGCCGTGTGACGCGCGTGCAAGCTGCGCTGGATCTTGGCGTGAGCGTGGAGTCACGTGGTCCTTTGTTCTGTCTTCGCGCGGTATTTGAAAGGTTCAACAAACAATGTTCCAGAATTCGTCTTCCTTGTGTGAGAGGCGAATAGTTGAATAAACTTAATAAAGAAAAGAAAACAAACAACAAAAACGAAAGCTTCCAAAGGAGCCATGAAAATGGCATTCCTTTCCTCAGTCCCTGTGCTGAGGGGGAGGCCAAATGAGCGCGGCCTTGGTCGCACAGGAGAGCAGCGTGTCCGAGAACGAAGAACGAGAAGAAGAGAAGAGCATGCGAAGGGAAGGGAGTCAGCGTAAAAAAAGAGAGGGCGGACCTTGTTCGGTCAACTTTTATAGCTTGAGATGATTCACGCCTCTTTTCGAGGGAACAGCCAATGAACGTCCGCGATCTGAAGCGGAGGGAAAAGTTCCTTTGTCTCTGTGGAGACAACCCCCTGATGATTTAGGGCTTCTCCGATTTCATCAGGGATATTCTAGCAAGTTCGTAATTCCAGATTAAATACATTTTTCATTACTTTGCTCTAGATAAATGGGTCTGTCAAAGCATCACGATCACACAGATACTAAAACAATATATATACATGATCAAAACATGAAGTTACATTCAAATGCAGAATTACACACATTTAAAGATTTGATTAACACATGATAACACTGCAGATGGTCCCAATTTATATGGGAAACCTCTAATGCACCGCAAAAACAATAATATACACATTAAGACTACATTTGAGTACATTTTACCATTCTTTTGTAAGGATTAGGTTTCCTGTCCTGTGTGGTCGTAAAATTTTACGAGCTGCAAGGGACTGGGGGTTGCAGCACATGGCTTTCTTTGAGAAAGTTGGTGAGGAGAAACAATTCCAATTTATACGCTAGAAAAATTATAATCCTCGCATAACAAGGATTAACCATGGTACACACAAAACATATTCAAAATACATATTTTTAATAACATGATGAAAGTAAGGAACTTCTACGAAAGGTTTCCTTTGTGTTCAGGAATTTGGTTGGGGGTTTTCATTTCTCCTTTGAGGCTCGCCCACGTGACTCTGGAATTTCTTGTCGTAAATAACTGTCACTCAAGGCAGGATGTGGCCGACTTCAGGGCGGCCAAAATGGTGAATTATGTAAACAACGAAGGTCCTTGTTTACTCACGTTCTGGTCTTTTGAGTTCCGAATGTGTTAAGAGTCAGGATTCACTAGTATGGAACAGATGGCTGAAATACCATCAGCTCATTAGTGTTACACCAGTGTGAAGTTTCTGAAGTCAATGATGATTTGGGGAGCTGTGACGTCTGCTGGTGTTGATCCATTGTGTATTATCAAGATCAAAGTCAATGAAGCCATCCATCTACCAGGAGATTTTGAATCACTTTATGCTTCCATCTTCTGACAAGCTTTATGGATATGCTGATTTCATTTTGCAGCAGGACTTAAGCACCTGCCCAGAGTACCAATAACACTTCCAAGTGTTTTGCTGACCATGATATTACTGTACTTGATTGGCAAGCCATCTGACCTGACCTGAAACTCACAGAGAATCTATGGGGTATTGTGAAGAGGAAGATAAGTAACATCTGAAAAACAATACAGAGAAGCTAAAGGCCGCTATTTTGAGAAAATATTCAAATTTGTTGAGATATTGAATTTTGAATTTTTCTAAACTGCAAGTGGATCATAAAAATAAAAAATAAAACTCTTGAAATATTTCAGTTTGCATGCAATCAATCTAGAATACAAAAATGTTTGCTTTTTTTAAATTAAATTACAAAAAAATAAAGAACTTTTCCATGATATTCAATTTTTTTGAGATCCACCTGTTTATGATCACTTTGGCTACCGCTACCGGCACTATTGAGGCCGCTACCAGCTCCCATAGACAGTAAAAGAAATGGACACAGTGACCCCATTTGATTCAACGGAGACAAGTGAAGTCAATTAGAAGCACGCACTTACTGAGGGTCAAGCGTACTGCGCAGACTCAAACTGAGCTTGATGACATAGATGTCACATGAGCAACCTATCTGACAATTGTAAGTCTTCTAATAGCTGTGCCAAGAGAAATCTGAATCACCCATCGAATCTTGCAGAAGTTGTTGAATAATTTTGTCCTGTTGCTTTTACGGACTCTCTATTGACTTCTCCCTTGACTTCATGCCTCCACATCCCCCCGATTGTCTCATAGACAGTAAAAGATTGCCTGTGAGCTTCTCCTCCGGTCCATAAGGTAATTTCTCTACTGTGCGACAGAGAGTCGCAGGTTATGATGCAATCGTTAGCCTACAGTGTTTTAACAAAAACTGCTTCTACGGGGAAACTCACTTTAAAATTGAATATGATTTTTACCCATCTGGAGAATTTCTAAGGGTTAGATTTAATTTGGATATGATATTATGTAAGTTTTGTAACTCATCTCCAGATGATACAGAGCATTTTTTTTTTTTTTGCTTGTAAATATTCTAGTGTCTTTTGGGAAAAAGTGCAATTATGGTTAAAAGAAAGAAAAGTGGTTAAATTTAACCTGTCCTTTATAGATATTAAATATGGAAACTATGAAGAAAATGGGAAAAAAAGGTTTGTTGATTAATGTCTTACTTTTGTTAGCGAAGTACTTTATTCACAAATGTAGATTTTGTAAATCACCCCCCTTGTTTATAGTATTTAAGAACTATTTGAGACAATATTTAAAAACTTTATCGAAAACAAAAAATAAAAAAGCTGGAATCGTGTAAGTGGTGTTTGATAAATATAATTTATTGTAACATTATATTTTATCCCGTATTTTTTTTTTTTTTTTTTTTTTAAGATGTTTTTGTTAATACATATAAACATGAATGTTTTTTTTTTGTTTGTTTTTTTTTGGCAGTGGCAGCCCCATAAGAAGGTGGGTACAAAGTAATGGTTCGATTATTATTGTGCTTCAGTCTGCGTCTGTCCTGACCCGATTCTTTAGCACCAAAACAAACACGTGCTGCAAATGACAAAAATACCTGCAAAAACATCTTCATCAATTTGACAACATGCGCTGCAAATACTCACAATACTATCAAATAAAGAAATGTGCTGCAAAAACACAGTCCACATCGGAAATATTTAAGGGAACCATAAAGTGAAAAACATGGCTGGGACATAATTTATCAATGTTTGTTCTAAAAAGATCTTTGTTTATTTTAACATCCTGATAATATGATTCCTTAGCTTTTTTGTTGTTGTTGTTGCTTTTTTGTGGATATTATTAGCCTAAATAAGCTGACTAAATACACAATTACTGTGAAAGGTTATGTAAGCTGGCTTACTTTTATAACTTACCTTACAAAAACTAACCATAGCCTATGGTTGTACTATTGAAATAATTAATTAATTAATACGTTTATTATATTAAAAAAGCAAACACAAAATGGGGCTTTTAACCTCTGGTCTCAACAGAACATCCCTATGTCAGAGAATGACACAGAAACTGTCTTTTCTAGATATATATGGACCAAAATGAACTCAAAAAGACTTATAAATGAATATCAGTCCATAGCTTCACTCCATATTCATTTATATGTAACCCACACATTTTACTATAATGTTATTATCACTTATTGTATATGTCTTTTAATAAGTATTGGATATCTTAAGGATTCATAATTATGTTTGGTATGTGTGTGATTGAATCTGCTTGCTTGAAATAGTCCTGACCATCAGTTATTTGACAAATGTATCATATTCTTGTTATAGGAATCATGTCCAAAATTATACCATGCAAGAGCGGGAAAATTCGGACCACATGCTTGATAAGATAACATATGATTTATGATACACCCGAATCCAAGATAATATCTGATTGGTCAAGACAACATTTGAGGTGTGGCCAACAGGCCAGTTTAAATACTTAGGACACCATAAAATCTTTGCTTTTAGTTGTTAGCTTTGCTTCTGCTACTAGTCATGCCTGCTTTTAGTTTTAGCTTTGCTTTTGCTATCAGTCATGCCAGCTTTTAGTATGCTTTTAGTTTGCTTTTAGCTTTGCTTCTAAGCTTTAGCTTTTAGCCATGGTGTTTGTCATCACTGTTCATTGAGCGCGGTTCCAGCGTGCTTCGGCCTGCATGCCTGCTGCTACTTAGCCACGATGAGAAGAAACACCACCTAGTCTCGTCAAACTTTACTTCTTTTCTTTTCCGTTTGAGAGTTTCGTGTTCTGAGTTAAGTTTTGTAACGTTGAGTTCAACTTCAGACCTGTCACAGAGGTCAGTTAATTCTCAGCACATAGAGACTTTTTCACCTAGATATCACACTATAGAGACTGTGTCTGTTCCCCGAACTAGAAAATACAAAAAACGTCCAAACCAAGTTAAGATTAACAATTTAATTGAGCTTCAACAAATAAAAACAGAAGCAATATGGATAAACAAATGATAAAGCTTGGCTTATTGAATATCAGATCCATTTCTACGAAAACACTTTTTGTAAATAATATGATCACTGATAAAAATATAGATGTACTCTGTTTGACAGAAACCTGGCTAAAACCTGATGATTACATTATTTTAAATGAGTCCACCCCCCAAGATTATTGTTATAAACATGAGCCACGTCTAAAAGGCAAATGGGGAGGAGTTGCTTCAATTTATTACAACGTTTTCAGGATTTCTCAGAGGGCAGGCTTCAACTCGTTTGAAGTAATGGTGCTACATATAACATTATCCAGAGAAACTAATGTTAATGATAAATCCCCTGTTATGTTTGTACTGGCTACTGTATACAGGCCACCATGGCACCATACAGACTTTATTAAAGAGTTTGGTGATTTTACATCCGAGTTAGTTCTGGCTGCAGATAAAGTTATAATAGTTGGTGATTTTAATATCCATGTCGATAATGAAAAAGATGCATTGGGATCAACATTTATAGACATTCTGAACTCTATTGGAGTTAGACAACACGTTTCAGGACCTACAGTACTCATTGTCGAAATCATACTCTAGATTTAATACTGTCACATGGAATTGATGTTGATAGTTTTGAAATTATTCTGCCAAGTGATGATATCTCAGATCATTATTTAGTTCTCTGCAAACTTCATATAGCCAAAATTGTAAATTCTACTTCTTGTTACAAGTATGGAAGAACCATCACTTCTACCACAAAAAACTGCTTTTTAAGTTATCTTCCTGATGTATCCAAATTCCTTAGCATATCCAAAACCTCAGAACAACTTGATGATGTAACAGAAACTATTGACTCTCTCTTTTCTAGCACTTTAAATACAGTTGCTCCTTTCCACTTAAGGAAGGTTAACTCTTGTGCACTGTTCGATTTCTGTGTACACCCTTTATGGAGCGGGTCAAATTTACCCTAATTGGATTCAATACAATTCCTCAAAAATCACACTATGAAAAACAACAAAGATTCAGGTACAAACTGTAAAGTTTTATTATCAACATTTGTCAAATAGTCCCCCAAAAATATATCTGAAGGTATGTTTTAATGAAAATGTTTTTCAACCATTTTTAAAGATATTTTGTTTTGACAAAATTTGAAAATAAACATTATGCTGACTTGTTTTGCATATACATTTTTTTTCTTTTTTTTTCTTACAACATCATAACTGAACAATTAAATGTAGCTGTATAATGAAAATATTTTCTTCAGTTGGCTGTTTTGTAAACTCATAAAGTCATGAAGTTACTTTTGACATGATGAGCACACAGCAAATGTGTGCTTTTGTCATTTTAATTTCTTGCACTTCACACACATGGTGCTGGTTTTGCTGTTGCGCTTGAATGGGCACACTTCACATCTCTTCCATTTTTTCCCCCCTATCATCTGTGTTCACTCCTTTATTTTCTGTGGGTCTGACTCCAGATGCACGTTTCTGCCCTCCATGTTCAGAATCTCTCTGGGTAGCTCAGGTTTGTCATTTGTAATTTGCCATTAATTTTGAACACAATGATTTAGCTTTTTGAAGTGTGTTTGGTTTGGGTTAGAGCACTTTAGATACACTTACACTTTAGAACTGGAGCTGATGCCCTGACATACATGAAATTGTTTTATTTTTATTTTGTGTCTGTACAGTTTCTTTTGAATGGCTGTCTATGAGGGTCAAACTGACTGACGAACATCACAAACGTAATATTAATTTTGCGTGTATATGTAAAAAAAACCAGCATGTTGAAACTTTGCATGCATATCCATGATGATAAATGAGAAAAAGTCACAAAATATCAATAAAAGAAAAAAAGGTTTAATATTATTTCAGGTAGCTTGAAAAAATAAATGATAGGTAATTTTTACCATCTGTGGCATACAAAAGATTTTTCTGTATTGAAATAAGTGTGGAAATCCTCATTTTTTAGCTTCATAAAGTAGTAAAATAATCAAATAACAAAATATAACCAAGAAATGTTATTATTTTGGTTCAGTACAGTTTCCTTAGAGCGTTAAAATATGCGGGTCAAATTGACCCGCGAACATCACGAACGTAATAGTAATTTTGTTTGTATATGTCAAAAAACACAAGCATGTTGAAACTTTGCATGCATGTTCATGATGATAAATGAGAAAAAGTCACTAAATATCAAGAAAAAAAAACATAGGTTAACCAGTATTTCCAACAACTAGAAAATCTAAACGGGTCAAATTGACACACAAGGGTTAAGGAAAACAGTTTGACACCATGTTATAATGAGCACACTCGCACCCTAAAGAGAGCAGCCCGAAAAATGGAGCGCAGCTGGAGGAAAACAAAACTAGAGGTATTTCGTATTGCTTGGCGGGAAAGTAACATATCCTACAGAAAAGCATTAAAAACTGCTAGATCTGATTACTTTTCTTCTCTTTTAGAAAAAAACAAACATAACCCCAGGTATTTATTCAATACAGTGGCTAAATTAAAAAGAATAAAGCCTCAACAAGTGTTGACATTTCCCAACACCACAGCAGTAATGACTTTATGAACTAATTTACTTCTAAAATTGATACTATTAGAGATAAAATTGCAACCATTCAGCTGTCAGCTACAATATCACATCAGACAGTGCACTATAGACCCCCTGAGGAACAGTTCCACTCATTCTCTACTATAGGAGAGGAAGAATTGTATAAACTTGTTAAATCATCTAAACCAACAACGTATGTTTAGACCCTATACCATCTAAGCTCCTAAAAGATGTGCTTCCAGAAGTCATAGATCCTCTTCTGACTATTATTAATTCCTCATTGTCATTAGAATATGTCCCCAAAACCTTAAAACTGGCTGTTATTAAGCCTATCATCAAAAACAAAAACACAACTTGACCCCAAAGAACTAGTTAATTATAGACCAATCTCGAATCTCCCTTTTCTGTCCAAGATACTAGAAAAGGTGGTATCCTCAACATTTATGTTCCTTCTTAGAGAAAAATGGTATATGTGAGGATTTCCATTCAGGATTTAGACCGTATCATACTACTGAGACTGCTCTCTTCTTTTGCATAGATTTGAACACTTTGTTGGCATCAGTGGAAGTGCATTAGCATGGTTTAAATCGTACTTATATGACCGCCATCAGTTCGTAGCAGTGAATGAAGATGTATCATATCGATCACAAGTGCAGTAAGGAGTACCTCAAGGCTCAGTACTAGGGCCGCTACTCTTCACGCTTTATATGTTACCCTTGGGAGATATCATCAGGAAACATGGTGTTAGCTTTCACTGTTATGCTGATGATTCTCAGCTCTATATTTCTTGGCGGCCCGGTGAAACACACCAATTTGAAAAACTAATGGAATGCATAGTCGATATAAAAAACTGGATGACAAGTAATTTCTTACTGCTAAATTCAGAGAAAACAGAGGTGTTAATTATAGGACCTAAAAACTCCGCTTGTAATAACCTA
This sequence comes from Carassius auratus, assembly GCF_003368295.1. Lineage (NCBI taxonomy): Eukaryota > Metazoa > Chordata > Actinopteri > Cypriniformes > Cyprinidae > Carassius > Carassius auratus. The sequence goes on along the minus strand of NW_020528995.1, from coordinate 87,566 downwards.
GAACACTGTCTAAGACTTGATGGTTGCTCTGTCAATTCTTCGTCATCTGTTAGGAACCTCGGTGTGCTATTTGATCGCAATCTTTCCTTAGAAAGCCATGTTTCTAGCATTTGTAAAACTGCATTTTTCCATCTCAAAAATATTTCTAAATTACGGCCTATGCTCTCAATGTCAAATGCAGAAATGTTAATCCATGCATTTATGACCTCAAGGTTAGATTATTGTAATGCTTTATTGGGTGGTTGTTCTGCACACTTAGTAAACAAACTACAGCTAGTCCAAAATGCAGCAGCAAGAGTTCTTACTAGAACCAGGAAGTATGACCATATTTGTCACGTTCGGCGTTGCAGGAATGAAGCGAGAGAACCAAGTGCAGGTATGTATGTTTAATAGGGGTAATCCAATCGGGTAAACAATCCAAGCAGGGTCAAAACCAGGATATCAAAAACAGAACATAAACAGGACACGAACACAGGGCAAGGCAAAGCAAGGCAAGACAAGGCAAGAGTAGATGGACATGTAACGCTCTGACATCAAACAAGGACTCCGTAACAAAGACAGAAACAAACCAGGTATTTATAGACAGGTACAAACGATGAAAGTGGAAAGCGCTGAAAACAATGAACATTGACGATAAAGGGAAGTGAGACCTCTAGTGGACACTCAGGGATACACAGACCAGACACACTGTGACATTACCCCCCCTCTAAGGAGCATCTACCAGATGCTCCTCAGACACAACAAACAGAACAAAAATGACCAGGAGGGAGGAGGACCGGAGGAGGTTCAGGGGGAGGGATGGAGGGCCAGACAAACTAAGGGGAACAGACAGAAACATCACAGAACTCAAATACACAAAACAGAAGTCCGTAAGGAACACATGTGGCGCCCACCAGGGCGGAGCCGAAGATCACCACGGATTTGTGGTCAAAGCCAGAGCCCTCCAGGGCGGAGCGGAAGACCACCACGGCCTTGTGGTCAAAGCCAGAGCCCTCCAGGGCGGAGCGGATGACCACCACGTCCTTGTGGTCAACCACGGAGTCCCCCAGGGTGGAGCAGATGACCACCACATCCTCGTGGTCAAGGCCAGAGCCCTCCAGGGCGGAGCGGACGACCACCACGGCCTTGTAGTCAAAGCCAGAGCCCTCCAGGGCGGAGCGGAAGACCACCACGTCCACGTGGTCGCCGCCAGAGTCCCCCAGGGTGGAGCGGACGACCACCACGTCCTCGTGGTCAACATCGGAGTCCCCCAGGGCGGAGCAGATGACCACCACGTCCTCGTGGTCAAAGTCGGAGTCCCCCAGGGCGGAGCAGATGACCACCATGTCCTCGTGGTCAATGTCGGAGTCCCCCAGGGCGGAGCAGATGACCAACACGCCCCCATGGTTGAGGCTGGAGTCCCCCAGAACGGAGCAGCAGACCACCCAGTGACTTGACTTGGCTCTGGAGGGTAATCAGTGACTGGCCCTGGCTCTGGAGGGTCATCGGTGACTGGTCCTGGCTCTGGAGGGTCCACAAATGCCTGACTCGACTCTGGAGAGTCCACCGGAGCCTGACTCGACTCCTGAGAGCCCCCCGGAACCTGACTCGACTCCTGAGAGTCCCCCGGAACATGACTCGACTCCTGAGAGTCCCCCGGAACATGACTCGACTCCTGAGAGTCCCCCGGAACATGACTCGACTCCCGAGAGTCCCCCGGAACATGACTCGACTCCTGAGAGTCCCCCGGAACATGACTCGACTCCCGAGAGTCCACGGGAACATGACTCGACTCCCGAGAGTCCCCCGGAACCTGACTCGACTCCCGAGAGTCCACCGGAACCTGACTCGACTCTGGAGAGTTCACAGGAACCGGAATAGACTCTGGACTGTCTGTGAAGACCTGAGGCGCCTTGGCTTCGGGCACTGTCTCTGGAACGGTCTTGGGCACCGCTGTGGACAAGGCATCGGGAGCGGCCTCGGACACTGCATCGGGAACGGCCTCGGTCACCGCCTCGGCCTCCGGAACCGCCTCGGTCACCGCCTCGGCCTCCGGAACCGCCTCGACATCGGGCACCGCCTCGGCCTCTGGAATAGCATCGGTCACCGCCTCGGCCTCCAGAACAGCATCGGGCACCACCTCGGCCTCCGGAACAGCATCGGCCCCCGCCTCGACCTCTGGAACAGCATCGAGCACCTCCTCGTCCTCCGGAACAGCATCGGTCACCGTCTCGGCCTCCAGAACAGCATCGGGCACCGCATCGGGCACCACCTCGGCCTCCGGAACAGCATCGGGCACCGCCTCGGCATCGGGCACCACCTCGACCTCCAGAACAGCATCGGGCACCACCTCGACCTCCAGAACACCATCGGGCACCGCCTCGGCATCGGGCACCACCTCTGCCTCCGGAACAGCATCGGGCAGCCAACTTGTGCTGTGGCGCTGGGTCGGCGGCCATCTTTTCCTGAGGCGCTGGCTCAGCAGCCATCTTGTGCTGTGGCGTTGGGCTGGCGGCCATCTTGTCTGGAAACTCAGATGGGGTTGTTGCATCCCACTGAGCACGATGGTGCAGGTAATCCATAAACCCCCAAAAGTCCAGGATCTCCAACCCCTCCATCTCCCATTGAAGCAACGGATCATCCAGACAGTCATTGAAATAATCCTTAAGGGCCGTGTCATTGTAGCCCATGCCTTCTGCCAGGGACCAGAACACCTGAGCCAGGGCACCCACTTCATTGTCCTCTTGGCGGAGGGCAGTTAACCTCAGATATTTGGCTCGCCTCTCCGCCATCTTGGCTGGGGAACGGGAAAACGACATACCGCTGGTTCTCTTGGTGACCGAGTCCTTCTGTCACGTTCGGCGTTGCAGGAACGAAACGAGAGAACCAAGTGCAGGTATGTATCTTTAATAGGGGTAATCCAGTCGGGTAAACAATCCAAGCAGGGTCAAAACCAGGATATCAAGAACAGAACATAAACAGGACACGAACACAAGGCAAGGCAAAGCAAGGCAAGGCAAGGCAAAGCAAGGCAAGACAAGGCAAGACAAGACAAGACAAGACAAGACAAGACAAGACAAGACAAGGCAAGAGTAGACGGACATGTAACGCTCTGACATCAAACAAGGACTCCGTAACAAAGACAGAAACAAACCAGGTATTTATAGACGGGTACAAACGATGAAAGTGGAAACAGCTGAAAACAATGAACATTGACGATAAGGGGAAGTGAGACCTCTAGTGGACACCCAGGGATACACAGACCAGACACACTGTGACAATATTAGCCCGGTCGCTGCACTGGCTCCCTATCAAACATTGTATAGATTTTAAAATATTGCTTATTACTTATAAAGCCCTGAATGGTTTAGCACCTCAGTATTTGAATGAGCTCATTTCACATTATACTCCTCTACATCCGCTACGTTCTCAAAACTCAGGCAATTTGATAATACCTAGAATATCAAAATCAACTGTGCGCAGCAGATCCTTTTCCTATTTAGCGCCTATACTGTGGAATAACCTACCTAACATTGTTCGGGAGGCAGGCACACTCTTGCAGTTTAAATCTAGATTAAAGATTTAACCTGGCATACACATAACATACTATTATGCTTTTAATATCCAAATCCATTAAAGGATTTTAGGCTGCATTAATTAGGTAAACCGGAACCGGAAACACTTCACATAACAACCTATGTACTTGCTACATCATTAGAAGAATGGCATCTACACTAATATTTGTCTGTTTATTCTGTCACCGATGGAGTTTCGGTTCCTTGCCGCTGTCGCCTCTGGCTTGCTTACTTGGGGTCATTTCATCTACAGCGATATCGTTGAATTGATTGCAAATAAATGCACAGACACTATTTAACTGAACAGAGATGACATAACTGAATTCAATGATGAACTGCCTTAAAAGGAACACTCCACCGTTTTTGTTCATCGCCATTCGTGTACTGTAAGGAAAAAGCCAGGCAGCTACTATTCACGCCGGTATGTTGACGGAAGTCGTGGGATTTCATGTGTTGCGTGATATCTCTGCTCCGAAGTAGCAGTGCTTCGCCAAAGCAGCAGTGCTTCGCCTGTGCTTCCCCATAATATAGTCCCAAGTCAATATCTGCTTAGGAAATCGCCTAGTGTTAATCTGGATCGCTATTTGTACTCGTTGTGAATACGCAGGCCACAATAAGTAATTAGGTGGGGTTTTTTTTATTTTTTGATCACTTTTACTCAGGCCATGCTAGCTGACAACAAAGGATTACATTCATTGTGCTAAGCTAAGCTAACGCCGACCCAGTCAAACTAAAACAATGCATGCACTGACACAAAAATGCATTTGCCCACCTATCTAAATGTAGGAAATAATGTGAATAAGCCCTATTTCAAAAAACGGTGGAGTGTTCCTTTAACTATCATTTTGCATTATTGAGACACTGTTTTCCAAATTAATGTTGTTCAGAGCTTTGACGCAATGTATTTTGTTTAAAGCGCTATATAAATAAAGGTGATTGATTGATTGGTTTAAGAATAGTACTTTAGTAATTAGAAGTAAACTTGATAACCATGTTTGAATGCTTATTAGTTATTGTAACTGAACATTTTATCTGGACTGGTGGTGGTGGTTTTTTGGTCATTCAGTGTTTCTGTAAAAAAAAAAAAAAAAAAAAATATATATATATATATATATATATATATATATATATATATATATATATATATATATATATATATATATATATATATTTTATTGGGTAAAAAAACCTTACAAAACTCCTGATAAGATAATAATAATAATAATAATAATAAAATTCCATAGGAACAACGTTATTTTGACGGGAAAATACAACAAAAATATTGTTTAAATGTAGCACATTCAATCCCCTCTCTCTCTTTCTCTATGTGAGTGTTAGAGAAAGCGACGGCAATTTTTGCTCCTTAACAATAGAGTTTATGGTACATTATACAGTTGCATTGTGGATCCATTGAGGGAAAAAAACCACAGATCGTTTGATGGAGATTCAGAGAGTGTTCGTGAGTGGAAATATCTGTGCTAAACTTAGCCTCCAACTAACACACTGGCGAGTAAAATCAGAGAATTTATTAGCCATTGGCTAATATAAGACATCATTTAGTAGCCAGAAGGAAGATTTAGTCGCTTATGCGAGTGATTTACTCGCAATGTAGAGGGTTGACTTACTAGCCACAGAGCTAACTTCTGAAAAAGTACTTGAAGACCCCGGAGAGCAGTTATTAGACACGTGACCAATAATACTGTTTGTTAGTTTGCTTATTATGCCGTTAAAAACATTAAGATAAACACAAACTTTCTATATAATCTAAAATGTTGCAGAATGCTGGAGGAAAATGAACTTACCGGAGTTTGACAGAGACGTGACAGTATGCGGAAACTTGTGGGCGACAACAAATTCAACTCTTCATGAGCGCGTGCTATAAAATGTACTGAAAATAACCAACAAATAAATCACTCCGCCAGCGGCACTAACTTCAGCTGCAAACACTGTACTGGGAACAACGCCGCAGTTTCGAGCCGGGTTTACACCACCTTTCTCCACAGAGTTGTTTCGGATGATATTACACTTTATTGCGTGTTGCACACATACCAGGGATGTAAATTAACTTTTTTTTGTCCACCGGCCTGGTGAAACAGTATGCTATTTTTATTTACCCGCCACGGTGGCCAGTAGGTGAAGTGAGTTTACCCGCCACAACACAAAATCACCCGCATTTGGCTGGTAGCGGGTGCTAAATTCCATCCCTGATATGAATGCAGTGGGGACTCGGGATGCATAGTACAGCTGCAATTATGACCTGCCATTTGAAAAGAAAAATTAAAAATGAAAGAAAAACACCATCAATGTCATGAACTACTGTCCCTTTAAAACATGACTCACATAGACAGACATCTGAGGCATCCCTAATCTTTACACCAGTCAAGACTTTTTAACTTATTTGAGACTCTCACTTGCCAAAAATGCCTGCTTTTGTCTGTAAGAGAGAGAGAACTTGTATGAAGTGGCATTCTCTGCAAATGCATGACGTGTGCGTTCACAGACAGCATGCCAGTAAAGTTACAGAATTAACTTATCGTGTGTGTGTGTGTTTAACATAAAACAAGCCGATGAAATGTCTAAACCTACCTCGTTTGGCAGAAAAGGTGTTATCCTTGAAGAACTCTGTGATGTCAGATCTTCACCTGGTTGTATAATCTCTTTTAAATAAAAAGTCATAATGTTAATGGTGTCTTCTTCTTGCCAATTACTCTGTCAGCTCCTGTTGAAGGCACAAAGCGCTCTAAACACAGTTGTTTCGCACTTCAGATTTAACGTTATCACAGCTGCTCAATATCACCTCAGTAAAGTTAATATGCCTGATGCTTTATGACACGCTCATTAACAAATACCTTACACCGCTTCAACAACAATAAAAACTTAATAAACCTTTATTTATAAAACTGAAAGTGAACACTGTAACACGTACCTCCACGTCGAGTCAAGTTAAGATGTGAAAATTTGCTGAAAATGTTGAATGCGACGGCTCCGACATTCATTTGCTAAAACAAGCCATGTTAAAGTTAAAGTCACAGTTTGTTACATTTAACAAAAATTTTTTTTTACAAAGGAACCATTCTCAAAATCCTAAATCCAACTTTAAAATGAAATTTTGACCGAGACTATCTCCGTGAATAATGGCGCCTGCTCAAGCACTGGTTTCGTGCCAATTGTCGACTGAGCTTCTTGTACCCACAATGCAAAGCGTATTTGAAAAATACGGAGAAACGCCTCTAAAAAGAAAATACTTAATTATTACGGTATATTGTACTGTATTTTTACTTAATTTTTGTTTACAGTGTATGCAGTCAGACTCGGGCCAAGAATTCTCATAAGATGTTGGACAAGGGCCGGGCCTATGCAGGGCTCTGTTCGTTCCCTGATTTGAATAATAAGTTCCCCCCAGCTAGGCATTCCCCCAAACTGCCCGGGCCCATATGCACCTGCATATTCTGCACACCAGCATATATGTTATCCAGACGTTTATCCATGCGTACGTTATCCAGACACTTATCCACGCATGCGTTATCCAGACACTTATCCATGCGCAAGTTATCCAGATGTTTATCCATGCGTACGTTATCCACATGCTAATCCATGCATATGTCACATGACCGTGATGTCTAATGTCTCATATCTTACGTCTGACGTCATATATACGTGATGCCTGAATACTATGGGATTTTGGCCAGACGGCTGGCGAGCGTATACACGTTAGTTCTCCTCTCAGTTTGCTTAGTGAGTAGCAAAAATTGCACAAGTCACACCTCATACATTTCTTTCCTAACCAAGCTAAATGATGTGTTAACATGCCTGTGGAGAACGTCTGCCCGTCTGAATGTCTGAACGCAATACTTAACGTGCCTTGGTTAATTTAAAAATAGCACTCGTACTTTTATGCAGCTACTTGTTTGATGGATTAATAAATGACTAACTGTATTTTTTTGTGGTGGGCCGTTATCGTCGTTAATGTTGTATATATATATATATATATATATATATATATATATATACAGTATATATATATTGTAACGGAAACAGGTCAATTTAGCTCAAAGGGAATCATTTAATAATTTACATTTGAACATTTCTGGAATCTTAACAGAATCACTGTTTCCCGGCTGATCACTGAGACGCCCTGCGATTCACTGAACAAGCCGTTTAACATCAAATCTGCGCTGGATATTAATATCCAAAGTATAGTGAAAACACTATCAATTAGCACAGTAACAAGATCAGCAGTTTAAGACATTAACTTGTAAGCACAAAACACAAGATACTTCTCTTTTCAATATGAATAAGGCTTTATTAGATAAATCTAAGACATATAAGCTAATCTAACACATAAACGCACACACTCACACATTCACACAAGTTGCAGGAAGATCGAAAGTTAGGGACAGATGAGTTTAAGAGAATGGAAATATGGAATCCCAAGTTTACAGCAATATGTTAAATTGCATAGACTTGAACAACCATCAATCACGTAATTAGCCCTCGCATTAAGTTCCTTAGTGAGGTTAAAATTATATTAGATACACCAGTAAAGTTCAGAGTCTGGAGGTAAAGTTACTTGAGTCTCCTGTGAAAAAGGAGTCAGTGAAAGGGCTATCCCGAGGTCGTTGATTGACTGGAAGTTCAGTCGCTGAAGTGACGTCTTGGAAAGCCCGTGGTTGTTGGGCATTGGCTGAAAGTGCAGAGTCGTGTGCGCTGGTTGAAGTTGAACGGGCATCCGAGGTCAGGCGTCGGAGACTCGCTGTTACAAAACTTAACTCAGAACACGAAACTCTCAAACGGAAAAGAAAAGAAATAAAGTTTGACGAGACAAGGTTGTGTTCCTTCTCATCGTGGCTAAGTAGCAGCAGGCTTGCAGGCCGAAGCACGCTGGAACCGCGCTCAAAGAACAGTGATGACTAAACAGCATGGCTAGAAGCTACAAGCTAGCAGAAGCATAGCTAGAGACTAGAAACTGGCATGACTGATAGCAGCAGCATAGCTAGAGACTAAAAGCAAAGATTTTTATGGTGTCCTAAGTATTTAAACTGGCCTGTTGGGCACACCTCAAATGTTGTCTTGACCATCAGATATTGTCTTGGCTCAGGGGTATCATAAATCATATGTTTATCTTACCAAGCATGTGGTCCGAATTTTCCTGCCTTGCAGGGTCTAATTTTGGACATGATTCCTATTAGCAGGTTATGATATATTTGACAAATAAATGATTGTCAGGACAATATCAAGCAAGAAAATTCGATCACACAACATACACGATTATGAATCGTTAAGCTATACCATAGTTATTAAAAAAAAACATACACAATAAGTGATTATAACAAATGTGTGGGTTACACATAAATTAATATGGAGTGAAGCGATGGACTGATTCATTTATAAGTCTTTTTGAGTTCATTCTGGTCCATATACATGTACAAAAAGCAGTTTCTTTGCCATTCTCATGACAAAGAGATGTTCTGTGAAGACAGAGGTTTAAAGCCCCTACCCCCTTTGGGTTTCCATGTGATGTCCAGCGTTGCATTTCAATTAAGAACAACAAATTTGACACCAAATTTCTCTTCTTCGAATTGAAATTGTAAATAATTGTTCTAGTGGTGTTAATGTTAAAAGCTGTTGTGTGAACAAGTTGGTTGGTCATCTTGCTTGGTTCTTGTGGCACTAGAACTGATTTATGACTTCCTGAGGAATTCGGCTCATGTTTCAACACACAGCTTTGATAGACTCTTTAATTTGTCTGGTTCGACTCATTTCTGTTACAATATGAACAGTTCAGATGCAAAAGCCTCTAAGTGCCATCGGAAATTTTCATCTAAAATTAGTATTTTTATCAGGCTCCTATATTTATGTTCAGTTATTTCACTTCAATAGCCTGGAAAAGGACCTGCACATAGCCATTAAAGTAAAATGACTCAACCGAAGGATAGGAGCTTGATAAAAATCCTAATTTTAGATGAACATTTCAGATAGCACTTAGAGGCTTTTGCATCTGAACTCTTCATATATATATATATATATATATATATATATATATATATATATATATATATATATATATATATATATATACGTGTGTGTGTGTGTGTGTATGTCATTGTATATGTCAAGTTCCAGTTAAGATCTTTTGGGAAATTTTGTGCAATTCCTTAGTTGGTTTCCTACATAACTTTATGCAGACATTAGTTTTAAATCACAAAAATAAATGTATAGCCATAGATTTTTTTTTTTTTACATAATGCTTTTTATGATATAAATCAAGGTTAGATGGTATGGTGTAAAGAGATTTATTAACACAAGCACAAGTCTTCATATATGTAAAGGAATCAGGGACTATACATGCATAAATGATCATAGTAACATTCAGATAATAATTAAAATATTAATAATGGGGGGGGGGGGGTTATTAATAATGATTTGATGAATATAGACGAATCAAGTTACAGGAGGTTAGGCTACTCATTTCACATCGTAAGAAAGTAGCTTTACAAAAAGCCATATTGTAAGCTTTTGTAATGATTGGGAACACAGGAGACGAGAGATCCAAAAGCAGTGTGAGTTTTATTGGGTAATCCAAAATCAAAAAACAGGCAAAAGATCATAACCAGAAACATCCGTCCATAAACAAAACAAACAGGAATCAAGAAACTAGAACCACAAGGGAACGCAAGGGTGATGGAAAGTAAGGACTCCATAACACAGACAGAAAACAGACCGGTTTAAATAGGCAGGATAATGACTATGAAGTGAAGACACCTGAGTGCAATTAACAGGTGTGCAATCACTGTGATTAAGGGACAAGGCCTTGTTGGAATTGTATTGCCTGCGGTGAGGTGCCTATGGGGAAGTAAGACCACTAGTGGAGACCCAGGGAAACACAGACCAGACACTGTGACATTACCCCCTCCTCTACGGAGCAGCTACCAGATGCTCCACCCAAACATAAGAACAACCCAAGGAACACAGAGACCAGGAGTGAGGTGGACCGGCGGAGGACCAGAGGGAGGGACGGAGGGCCAGGTAATAGAGGGAAACAGAGACAGGAAGTGCAAAAAAAACAAAAACATGGAGACCAGAAGCCCACCAGGGCGGCGCAGAATACCACCACAGCTGTGCGGTTGGGACAGGAGCCCACCAGGGCGGCGCCGTAGACCACCATAGTGGGATTGATGACACGGGAGAGCAAGTCTGGTTAGGCAAGTCTGAAACAGAGAACATGAACAGGTTAAGGGTGGCCTCCGTGGCCACAACAGGGTAAGTCGAGCACTCAAGAGAGTTCGGCTGCGATGTGACGAGACTCTGGAAGTTCCGCAGAGACGAGGAGAGGCTCTGGTTGTTCAGCAGAGATGTGGAGAGGCTCTGGTAGTTCAGCAGAGACGTGGGGAGACTCTGGTAGTTCAGCAGGGACGTGGAAAGGCTCTGGTAAATCAGCAGAGACGTGGAGAGGTTCTGGTAGTTCAGCAGAGACGTGGAGAGGCTCTGGTAGTTCAGCAGAGATGTGGAGAGGCTTAGTTCAGCAGAGACGTGGAGATACTCTGGTAGATCCGTGGTGTTTTGACTGGATTCAGGAAGATCAATGGTGACTTGACTCTGCTCATGAAGATCAATGGTGACTTGCCTTTGTCCATGAAGATAGTCGGTGACTTGACTTTGCCCATGAAGATAGTCGGTGACTTGACTTTGCCAATGAAGAAGATCAATGGTGACTTGCCTTTGCCCATGAAGATAGTCGGTGACTTGACTTTGCCCATGAAGAAGATCAATGGTGACTTGCCTTCACCCATGAAGATAGTCGGTGACTTGACTTTGCCCATGAAGAAGATCAATGGTGACTTGACTTTGCCCATGAAGATAGCTGGTGACTTGACTTTGCCTATGAATAACACTGGTGACTTGACTTTGCCCATGAAGATCATTGGTGACTTGACTTTACCCATGAAGATCATTGGTGACTTGACTTTGACCATGAAGATCATTGGTGACTTGACTTTGCCCATGAAAATCATTGGTGACTTGATTTTGCCCATGAAGATCATTGGTGACTTGACTTTACCCATGAAGATCATTGGTGACTTGACTTTGACCATGAAGATCATTGGTGACTTGACTTTGCCCATGAAAATCATTGGTGACTTGATTTTGCCCATGAAGATCATTGGTGACTTGACTTTGCCCATGAAGATCATTGGTGACTTGACTTTGCCCATGAAAATCATTGGTGACTTGACTTTGCCCATGAAGATCATTGGTGACTTGACTTGACTTCTGAGGTCTAACTGTGGTATGATTAACTCATGAGTGTATACGGTGACCTGACTCGACTCTGTAGCGTCAACGGGAACCTGACTCAACTCTGGAGGGTCAGCTGTGGCTTTCATCTTGTGCAGAGGCACTGAACAGGTTGCCATCTTGTGCCATGGTTCTGGGCCGGCGGCCATCTTGTGCAGTGGTGCTGGGCCGGCGGCCATATTGTGCAGTGGTGCTAGGCTGGCGGTCCTCCTGTCTGTAGACCCCGGTCTAAAGTCGGCCATCCCAGCCAGAGAGACCGGTGTGGCTGGGGTATCCCACGGAGACCGATGTTGTAGGTCCAAAATGAACCGCTAAAAATCAAAGGTGTCCAGCTGGTCCATTTCCCTTTCTGGCACAGGGTTTTCCAGAGCGGCGTTGAAAAGGTCTTTCAGGGCCACATCATTATATCCCATTCCACCTGCCAGGGTCCAGAACACTTGTGCCACACCACCCACCTCATTCCTCTCTTGACGGAGGGTGGTTAATTTGAGGAATTTCGCCCTCCATTCCTCCACACTAGCTGGGGAACGGACACAAAGTCCCACACCACTGGACTTAGATATGATGGAGTCCTTCTGTAACGATCGGGAACACTGGAAACGAGAGATCCAAAAGCAGTGGGAGTTTTATTGGGTAATCCAAAATCTAAATCCAAAAACAGGCAAAAGGTCATAACCAGAAACATCCGTCCGAAAACAAAACAAACAGGAAACAAGAAACTAGAACCACAAGGAAATGCAAAGAAACTAGGTGACGGAAAGTAAGGACTCCATAACACAGACAGAAAACAGACCGGTTTAAATAGGCAGGATAATGACTATGAAGTGAAGACACCTGAGTGCAATTAACAGGTGTGCAATTACTGTGACGAAGGGACAAGGCCTTGTTGGAATTGTAGTGCCTGCGGTGAGGTGCCTATGGGGAAGTGAGACCACTAGTGGAGACCCAGGGAAACACAGACCAGATACTGTGACGGCTTTAGCCTTATGTTGAGCAGTTTTAGGGCTGGCCGATATCACGAAATATGTTGCTGATATAAATGATAGCTACACTGTTTGATATTAACCTAGACCCATTATATTTAACAATTTGCCCAGCATTTACCCAGTGTCACTTTTAGTGGGAGATGAGCGTGACTGCATGGAATGTCTAGGCCTATTACAAGCAGAGATATTTTATAAGCAGATATAGGACAATATTATATGCATGTCATGCAGGGCTACGTAATTTTACATCATTTGTTTATGTTTCTTCATTTTTCCATTAGGGTCAGTGAATAAACAAAAACTCGTGATTTTACACGAAATATGATAATTCACTGTCTATTTTAGTAAATCCGAAAGTGTGTTTTATTTCATTTTAAAGCAAAACGAAGACGACAAATAAGACAATAATATAAGCTACCAAATAGCCTAAAACCATTGGGTTTTGTGTGTGCGAATGTATGACTGGATGGGCTACATTTAATAGAGTGCTTGGCTTTATAAAAACTTTAGTGTAGCTCTATTAAATGGTACATTTATGTTAAACAATTTTAATTATAAGAATAGCAGTAACCAGCAATCAGAAGTATGCTAAATATTTTTTGTTTAAAATCCAATAAGCTATAAAGTGGTTTCTGAATGGTTATTTAATAATAAGTATCTATAAATGAACTTGAGGCATGTAGACCGGCTGCTGCAGGGCTTTAACAAATCTTAAACTAACAAATAATGATATGAACCACTTCTTCTGAATTTTACTAGCCCATTTTATTTGTCTCTCATAAAATCGTATATACATGACAATATACTTTTATCTACCATTTGGATACCAAATGTATAACAGACATTCAGCATTAAAGAAATAAATAAATCAAATGTAATCCTGAGTAATCTGCCAAAATAAGATTATGATAATGTCTATAACAGTAAATGTATGAGAAAAAGGGAAAATTAGGCGGGCAGACGTTCAGACCGCAGACGTAATTCATACATTAATTTCTAACGTGACGCCACCATCATGTCTGTAAAGATCAACAGCTACACGTTATTGACGTGTCTACGTGACGTTATTTTTGCGTGTATGTCTCCATATAAAACATGTATACACGCGTGTTATCTGTCGTGCTTGACATCTACGCCTCGTCTGCGTCTTAAAATGAATGAATTAAATAGCAAAAAATTAAGACGCCAGTGAAATGTTCAGTCAGACGAGTGCATGTTACAACTTCATATTAATGAGCTCGTCCGAACACCATAGATGTTATTAATGTTATGTTTGACAATTGTTTTTTAAAGTGAAAACGAACATGGAAAGAGACTTGAAGATTTGTGGAGAAAAATTAGAGATTCTTGATATTGTTATTATTCATGGGATATATTGTAAATTAAATACGATAATTTACGATAAAATATGATATTCACCCTATATATATATATATATATATATATATATATATATATAGGGTGAATAATCTGTAACATTGGGTAATCTGGGACACCTAAACCCCAGTTTGTTAATTTCCTGTTCTAACAAAAATTTTGTCAACAGGACTTTTACTATAATTTCAGCATAGATATCCTGTGACTGAAATCATATTACTTTTGCATGACAAGGTCCGTGATATAGGATTCTGACTAGATTAATGTTAAGGACATAAATCTGTCATAAATATTACAATGTTCCCAATTGTTGTGAAATTATGTTTGATATATTCAAGCAACAGAATATTTATCAAAGTGTTGAGAATATGTTTTCTCTCTCTCTCTTGCTCTCTCTCTCTTTCAGACATTTTTTTGTTGTCCCACATTATCAAATATTATTAACAATGTGGGACAGCATGCTTTGGGTAATCTGGGAAATATATATTTAGGGACTTCAATTCAATTCAAAATTATTTGTATAGCCCTTTTATGATACACATCACTGCAAAGCAACATTACAGAAAATGAAGTTTCTAAAAAAATTTGGAAGTAGCTTACAAGTGGTGATCAGTTTATATGCAAATGACAGGAATTTTCAGAAAAAAAATTATACAAGACATAGTCAACCAGTCGATGAACACTATTAACAGCAATTATAATGTTATTGGATAGTAAGTAGCAATATTTGTTAGTTCTGTATGTTGTTTCAGGGTTAGCATCATCTGAGGTCCTCTGAGGGGTCGGCATTAGTGTGGGGCCATATGGTCAATTTTCAAATCATCATATCGTCAGCCCGTGAGATCGATGATGCACGATATTATCGTGCATGGGTGGAGAAAGAGAGAGACTCTTTGTTCTTGTCATCGCATAACTATGTGGTGTTTTAAACCGCGCAGGTGCGCGTGAGAGAGAGCATAATGGAATCACCAGTAATTGAAAATATACTTTCAAACATACTGATAAACTAGCGTTAAATATAAAAATAGTGTAAACAGCTAGTTCATATAGCCGGACGCAACTGTCATATCACGCGTTCTGTGACAAATTTGATAAAGCAATGCAAAAATATACACACGGGTATTTATTTATCTGCAGGTTACATGTCCTTTAAGCTACCCATTTGTAAACTCTGGTAATACTTTACTATTTTCAAAAGATAATAAAGATAACGTTAGCGATTTTCTTACCTCATTTTGCCAGTATGTTTTCAGGACCTCGCAGAACACCTGACCCTTCTTGTGTTCACAGTTTTTGTTCTCCATTGACATGTCACGACTCAAATTCGCTCAAAATAAATAAAAAATGTACAGGCAAATATGAAATAATTCGGGACCGACCGAGCAGTCAGTTATAATGAGCAGCAGCTCACAGTAAGTCGCCTCACTCACAGAAAGACGACAATAGAGCATCACAGTCCCGCCCACAGCCCGAGAGAGCTCTGGTGCCGGAAGTAAATTTCCCATTCATTTCTCCCATTGACTTTCGGAAAAATCCATATCTAAAGAGTTTTAGAGCATGTGTGAGGATAACCAGCTACAACTGAACTCATAAGCATATAACATATCATTTCGAGGGAAAAAATTAAGAAAAAAAAAAAAAAAAAGTCAAAGGTACAAGACTGTCCACATATTTTCATTTTGAGCGCAGGAACTACTCATCCCATAAACCACCGTGCCCCATTGAATTCGACTGAAGCCACAACTGCGAACGAGGCAACAAGCCTTTTGACCGACTTTCAGACGGCCGCCTGCGCTAACTTTTTCCTCCAGTAAATTTTATTTTATGTAGTGAATTTACAATCGTGTAAATAAATAGTGTTTTATATAGGTATTGTGTTTTGATTTTTATATTTATCATCGTGTATTTTATATATTGTGTGCGTGTGTGATGCAGTGCTTTGTACCTGACTGAAATCACAGCTCAGTCGTCAACACATGTCGTTGCCATTACACAAATGTTCAGTAAATGCTCAAAAGGTATGCTTAGGCTAAATATTGTTTTGACAGTGGCATTATGAAATGCTTGATATGACTCATACCATATGAAGGCTACAGTAGCCTAGGTAAGTTACCGACCTCCCTGCAAAACTCTCATGGCAGCCAAGGAGATCATGATTGCACTGATAAGTCTACCGTGCAAAAACGTGTAACCCAGTAGAATTTGTGACACCAGAGGGGCCTAACTTCAACATTTGTAGGCACATAGTTAATGAATCTGGTGCGCTGCCCAATTTAATCAACATAAAGACAGGTAGGGGGCTCTACATAAAGTGGGGGCTCGTCCGGGATCTCCCTATGGCAAGTCACAACTGAGTTCCTGAAAGAAGAAAATAAAAAAAAGAGAAGTTAAGCTAAAGCATACCCTGTTGTTGCATTTTAAGAGACTGAGAAGTGCATACAGTGTTGTCATGGCTCTAACAAAAGACCCATTCCTCCAAACAGAGTTGGCCAACTGGTGTAAAGATGCTGACATTGATGAGACTCATGCTTTAATGCTTTTAAAAGTACCTGTTCACACAGAAGTGGCTGAAATTGAAGAGGCGATGGAAGCAGTAAAAGCGTTAGGAAGAGTTCATGTAAGAGACACGAGAGAAGGACCTACCTCACGTTCTCTGCTGGTATAGTGTGAGTGCAAACAAGCCACTGACCCTAAGTGCATACCTACTGAAGTGTCCTGGGGAGAAAAGAATGAGCCATGGTCAGTCATAGTAATTTAGACACAGGAATCTGCATCTGACACAGCTACTGGAGGATTTACTGAAAAGCTTGCAAAGTCCTTGATGGAAGAAGGAAAGTCTCTCAGTGATATACAAGCTTTGATTTCTCCTCACAGTGCCCCAGACAGTTCCCCTGAGTTGATTATACATGCCATGGGTGAGGTCTTTGCAAAAACAGTAAAGCTCCAGCCGCCTTCCCAAAGGTCTAGTAGGGCCAGCATCCACTGTAGAAGTGAAGCTTAATGGCTGTGGGTGTCAAGCACTATTAGACAGCGGATCACAAGTGACGATAGTGTTTGACAGCTGGTACTCAAGGAACCTACCTGATGTGCCCATTCACCCTTTGACTGGATTGTCCATATGGGGTCTTAGTTCTTCCAGTTACCCATACAAGGGGTATATTGTGGTGGATGTCACCTTCCCTGCCTCTGTCACTGGTGTGGAGGAGCCATTGTCCATCTTGGCGCTAGTATGTCCTGAGCCCCAGGGTCCCTCCCAAGTGCCAGTCATTATTGTTAAGAAACGCCAGTTTCTTCAAACGTCTTGCTGCTCTTAGCCATGATGCTGAAGGATCCAGTGTTGCTTTGAGAATCCAGACTCAACACCCTGCAATCCAGCTGGCAAAACAAGAGACTAAAACCATTCCCGACAGATCTGATGGAAAAGTCAGATGGATAGGACCTGGTGATTGCGTAGTTCCACCAAGGGGAGAAGTATGTGCTGTATGTAAAGTGGATACTGACAAGCCTTTAAGAAAGGAGATCTTTGTGGTAGACACCCCTGAAGAGAATAGTCTTCCAGCTGGAACGTTCATAACTCCAGTGGTGCTTCCCTCTTCAGCAATGGAAGGACGAAATATTCAAGTCCTGATCCATAATGAAACATCCAAAGATATCTCCATTCCTGCTGGAACAGTAATGGCCAACGTGTATCCCACAGACACGCTCACCGTAAGTTCTGGAGAACAGCGCCCAAACAGTAGACCCAAGCTTGTTTTAATTTTGGTGAGTCTTCCATTCCTGAGGCCTGGGAACGGAGATTGCATCAAAAGTTGTCTACCCGAGGTGATGTTTTTTCTACCAGTGAGTGGGATGTGGGATTAGCTGAAGGAGTTGAGCATCACATCAGACTGAAAGACTCCAAACCATTCAGAGAGCGCTCCAGACGCATGGCGCCAGCGGACATCGAGGATGTGCGACGTCACATCAAAGATCTGTTAGTCGCTGGAATTATCAAAGAGTCAAGGAGTCCATACGCATCGCCCATAGTAATAGCACGGAAGAAGAGTGGGGCAATAAGGATGTGCATCGACTACCGAACTCTAAATGCTCGTACCATCCCAGATCAGTACACCACTCCCAGGATCGATGATGCCCTGGACTGTTTGGCTGGTAGTAAATGGTTTTCCGTACTGGACCTCCGTAGTGGATATTATCAAATAGCCATGGCGGAGGAAGATAAAGAGAAGACAGCCTTTATCTGCCCCCTTGGATTCTTCCAGTTTGAACGGATGCCTCAAGGAATTACTGGAGTTCCAGCCACATTTCAACGGCTAATGGAGAAAGCCGTGGGGGACATGCACCTACTCCAAGTAATAGTCTACCTCGATGACATCATTGTCTTTGGACGCACACTTGAAGAACACGAAGAGATACTATTAAAAGTCCTAAACCGTCTGCGTGAGGGTGGCTTGAAAGTCTCGATTGACAAGTGTCAGTTTTGTCAGTTCTAAGTCCGTTATGTGGGTCACATTGTGTCAGCTGCTGCCGTATCACCAGACCCAGCCAAGATTGAAGCCGTAACACGCTGGAAAATGCCCACCAACCTAAAGTCATTGAGGTCGTTCCTGGGATTTTGTGGATTTTACCGGCGTTTCATAAAGGATTACTCTGCCAATGTGAGGCCTTTGACCGAGCTCACTAAAGGTTACCCACCAACGTCTGGGCAAAACCAAAAGATGATAGACGGCAAGAAATATTTAAAAGCATCTCAGCCATTTGGAGAGCGTTGGGATGACGACTGTACGGCAGCTTTCCATAAGATCATTTACTGTCTCACACATGCCCCAGTACTTGCTTTTGCAGATACAAACAAACCCTATGTACTGCATGTTGACGCCAGTCTCAGTGGACTGGGTGCCGTTCTGAATCAGGAGCATCCTGGTGGACTTAGGCCTGTGGCCTACGCAAGCAGAAAACTAAGTCCTTCCGAGCAACGTTACCCCATTCAGTTCTTGGCGCTGAAATGGGTGGTTGTGGACAAGTTCCACGACTATCTGTATGGTGCCCAGTTTGTGGTGAAGACCGACAACAATCCACTTACCTATGTGTTGTCAAGTGCTAAGCTGAGTGCGACAGGTCATCGGTGGTTAGCTGCATTAGCAACCTATAACTTTAGCTTGCAATACAAGCCAGGAAGTCATAACATCGATGCAGATGTGTTGTCTCGCTACCCCTGTGAATCCACAGCTTGCTCTGAGTGGAAGGAAATACCCAAGTCAGGAGTAAGAGCCATCTGTCAGCTAGCTTTGACTACTGAAAGTGAAGAGTCATCATCCAGACTGGTGGATCACTTAGGTGTTTTACCTCAGAGTATACCAGAGGCATTCTCTTGTCCCACAGCCTTGGGTCTGGGTCAACTGGAACAGCTGACTAATGCAGATTTAAGAAAAGCACAAGAGGAGGACCCTGTAGCTCAGTGGTTCCCAAAGTAGGGGTCGCGGGACCCCGGCGCAGGGGTCGCGAGATGATTTCGATATAGGCTTTATATATTTTTGTTTCAATTAATTTAACTCTTTCGCATCGCACGTACGATCACACAGGTGTGATCAGTCTAGGCTAGTCCCTGGAGTGTAACTGTTACGACCACACCGGTCAGTGCATGACGTGAAATTCAAATGTGCTCTCGCGAGTTGGCTGGCGCTGAGCCAGAGACAAGTGCGCTCAGAGCTGTCATCACAACTTTTCAGTGTTTTCAACCACATAATGTTTATTTTAGGTTTCAGACATATAAGTACTAGAAAAAACAATACATTTAGAGTTTGTAAAATACACACTGATGTCAAAGGAAGAGGCAATAATAATCTTTTTCATTATAATTAGACACATTTTATTCATATCAGATACACATTGTGTAAGTAACTTTAAAGTTTACTCCATTATTCTCCCAGTTCACCAGCCACTTACTTTTATGTATTTCGGGAGAAGTGGATGAATTCACGTGTTGTAAATCCAACAGATCTGATTCTCTGAACTGCGTCTGCGGCGCAAACTAAGATGGCGGCGCCCATCGCGCATACAGCTCAACTAACGCGATCGTTATAAAGGTGTTTAAACAACAAAACACTTCCACTTGCATATATTTGACAATCGGAATATCAGCTATTTCATGCCATATCTAACAAATTTGTTAATATTTTGAATAAAAAAGGAAAAATGACAAAAGCAGATCATTCATTCAGCTCTGTTGTTGCTGCGGTATGTCACGTGACAAGCAATGACGCGTCACCATGGAAAGCATAAAGTGACACATCTAGCAGATTAGCATGAGTGTGTGTGTGTGTGTGTGTGTGTGTGTGTGTGTGTGTGTGCGCGCGTGTGAGCAGCTCAGACTTACTCGACTGGTTCCTGATGGCAGAATAATGAACGAGTTCAACCCAACATAGCTGCACAGTTACTTTCCGAGAGAGAACAGGTGGATATCGAGCAGCTCATGCAGACTTGTAACACTGATTTTGCACGCAGAACAATAAAATATAACTTTGTGTGCTTTGAGACTGGGCATAAAATCGATTTGCTGTACATTTCACGCAACGAGAGGTGTTTTTTTTTTGGGGGGGGGGTCGCGGGGCAGCAGCGCATTTATCATGGGGTCGCGGGCTAAAAAGTTTGGGAACCCCTGCTGTAGCTGGTGCAGTGAAGCGAGAAGTGGAGTCAGGGAGAATACTTACCATTGCTAAGAGTTCCAATGCGACCATTGCTCTGTTACAGCGGCAGGGACCCAAGTTAAAGATCATGAGTCAACTTCTTTACAGAGTCACCAAAAATTCCTGTGGTAGAGAGAAAACCCAACTCGTCCTACCAGAGAGGTACTGGTCCAAAGTACTGTGCTCCTTGCATGATGACTCAGGCCATTTAGGATTAGAGAAAACTACTGAACTCCTGAAAGATCGCTTCTATTGGCCTAAAATGTCTGCATACATAGAGCAGTATGTTAAGAACTGTGGCCGTTGTGTAACGAGAAAGACACTGCCTAAAAAAGTTCCACCACTGAATCACATGACCAGCAGTGGGCCGTTTGACTTGGTGTGCATTGACTTCCTTTCAGACGAGCCTGATTCAAAAGGTATTGGCAATGTTCTCATCGTAACTGACCATTTCACACGCTATGCCCAAGCGTTCACCACCAAGGACCAGAAAGCGCTGACTGTGGCCAAGATACTGTGTGATAAATTATTTGTGCACTATGGCTTACCTTCCCGTATCCACTCCGATCGGGGGCGAGATTTTGAGAGTGGGCTCATAAAAGAGTTACTGAGTATGCTGGGAATCAGAAAATCCAGAACGTCTCCCTACCATCCACAAGGAGACCCCCAGCCAGAAAGGTTCAACAGAACGCTGCTTTCCATGCTTGGTACCCTAAATCCTTCAGAGAAAAACAGATGGAGTCAACATATTAACAGACTGGTACATGCTTACAACTGTACTAAGAATGAGGCGACTGGGTACTCACCATATTATCTTCTATTCGGCAGAAAGGCTCGTCTGCCGGTGGATGTATGTTTCGGGACTTCACCTGATGGAAAGGGAGTTGGAAGCCATCGACAGTATGTGGAGAGAATGAAGTCAGACTTACAGAGAGCTTATCAGTTAGCCACTGAAACTGCCCAGAAAAGTCATCAGAGAAACAAACGATTGTACGACAAACGAGTGAAACATTGGACCTTGGCAGTAGGAGATCGTGTGCTGATAAGAAATCTGGCCTTAACTGGAAAGAACAAACTCTGCGACAAGTGGAATTCTGTTCCTTACCTGGTGGTGGAACAACTAAAGAACTTACCTGTGTATCGCCTGAAACCTGAATCCGGCATGGGATGTGTAAGAACATTACACCGAGACCATCTCTTACCTGTTGGAGACAATGTGAGGTTGGCTGATACTGGGGAACCAAAGAAAGTTTCTGCACCACCGGAGACAAGGACAAGATCTGTGGAAAGAAAACAGAGAAGAGGATTAAGAGAAAGAAATGCAGCTGTGAGGAATGACTCTGACTCTGAAAGTGAAGAGGATAACCTGTGGTATTACTGCCCGGACAGGGTTGAGACACCGCATGTTGCACTGGAAGAAAATGCAGTGGAGGAGGAAACTGCTTACCCTGGAGGTGAACTGGATAGATCTCTTGCAGAAATGGCAGAGCCAATGTTCACTGAAGAAAGACATGAAAAACTCTCAGATCAGATTCTTGAGGAAATGGGAGATCCTGGTTTAGAATGGGGAGAGCCTGGCATAACTAATGCTAAAGAAGCACTAGAGACTGTTTATTCCCGCCCCAAAAGAAACATAACACCAGTTGTCAGACTGATCTTTGATAGCCTAGGCCGGCCCACTAACCGACCTTTGACACTGGTCCATAGAGTTATGGTGATAAATGTAGAGGGTGGAAAAGAGTCAGAAATGAAACCCTGTAACACCCTGTGGTGTAACCCTATGGCACAGTGTAAATATTGTGCTCAAGTAAATGCTTATACTGAGCCTAAAGTCACTTTTAAAGTGTAAAAAAATAATATCATGGGGACATGAGATATTTAGTAGGGGGAGCATGTAACCCAGTAGAATAATATTCTACAGGTAATGAATTTACTGCTTTATATATTGATATATAAATAAATGTGTGTGCTTTTAAGAACGCGAGCCTATATCAAGCTAGATTGTTTTACAAAAGTAGTTTTAACCTACAAGTTAGGTCTTTCTTTATTTTATTGGTTCAAGAGAGTTAAGTCCCGGGAGTGTTTCCTCGGCGGGCGAGAGAGAGCAAGACCGAGGAGCTGCGGGAGGCCTAATACAGGAGTCCAGGATCGCCGTTTGCTTCACACATCAAATTGAGGTACCAGTGTTGATTTGTTTTTTTGCTCAGGAGAGTGAAGGGGCCATTTGTTAGTTTCCCGGCCACCACGAACACAAGTTACGATCCAGGCCTGCAACGGTGTGTGTGTGTGTGTTTATGTAGGTGGCCCACAAAGTTTAATTTTCTTTCATATTGTGTTTATTGAGTGTGCTTATTATCTGTGAATATTCTAAGTGATTTCTGACATCCAGAGTGAATAAGTTTGTACATTTCATTTCAAGTGAAGTCACTCGTTCCTTTAATTCTGAGTGTTTTGTTACAGAATTATTCCTGTACTCCTGTCCCCTGAGATATAGCTTTTTGGGGGTTTAATTTGGTCAGATCTAAAGTCTAGGTGATAGTGTGAATACATCACAGCATTCAAATTCTATCTGTGATTTTCTGCTTCTGTTCTAATTAAATTCTTTATATTTTGTTACTTATCTAAGAGTTTGTGCTGGACTACTTATTATAGTATATAGATAATATATTATATATATATTACATTTGAGTATAGTACATGATTATTAATAACTTCTAAAGGAGAAGTAATTAATTTGTGACACCAGAGGGGCCTAACTTAAACATCTGTAGGCACATAGTTAATGAATCTGGTGCGCTGCCCTATTTAATCAACATAAAGACAGGTAGGGGGCGCTACAAACGCAACACAGGTTTTTATTTTATTTTATTTTTTTATTAATGATCTTCAGTCTTCAAGGACCTTCCCGGGGTTTAACCAGACGGTTACACGAGCTCCACCAATCAGATGCATCACTGGATTGTTCAGGATTGTGGGTAATGAAGTACTTAGCCAAGACATCGCGAATAAAAGGCATTTATATCAAAACAAGGTTAGTGCCCCATGATCCTTTTGCGTTTATATGAGCACATACTATCGCTTAGTACAGCCGCTGGTTTTAAGTCTACCATATATGGTTACGTTTTTATGGCTTATACCCCAAATGTCAATGCAGAAATGGCATTGAAATTTTACTTCCGGCACCAGCTGTGGGCGGGACTGTGATGCTCTATAACGGTCATATTTTAAAATGTAGAAAGGCGCCAACCGATTCATTGTCCAGTTTCCTAAATGACAGCCAGATTAACCAATCATGATAGAAGTAATAAAATAAAACTACCAATGGGAGTTGTTTCAGTGTAATAAAGCAGCAAAATGTATTTAGTTTTATTGTTGTAAATGATGATAATATTTAACATATAACTTTAGATTTTAGAATAGGTATCATGACTAAAATATTTTAAAATGCTATTAAAATAAATAAATTAATTAATTTAAATAATTTAATATCAATAATTTAAAAGCATGTTAACCTTTTTCTACCATTTAGCATTAAACATTTTTAACGTTGTTTCATTAAAACAACTGACCTTATTTCAACCATATTTCAATGTTGAAAGTTGGTCATGTGCTGGAAGTTTTTCAACCGTTCACCTTTAAACGTTGAATCAACGTTGTTTCAATGTTGAAACCACAACTGACCTTATTTCAACCATATTTCAACATTGAAAGTTGGTCATGTGCTGGATGTTTTTCAAACGTTCAGCTTTAAACGTTGAATCAATGTTGTTTCAACGTTGAAACCACAACTGACCTTATTTCAACCACTCCCCTTGTAATACCTGACTGTGTCATACCCATGTCATTATACAGAGTTGTGTCCTGATATGTCACAAAAACAAGAGCACACATCCATACCCCCACACACGCACACACACACAGTCATTAGTCAGATAAAATATGAAAATATCTGTGGCCTTTAATGAACTCAATGAAATGTATTACAGAATACAATGGCACCACAGCGTTAGGAAAAGAGATGGCAACAGAAAGAGCAAGGAAGAGAGAGAGGGAAATGAGAGAAATAAGAAGAAGCTAAACCAATGGAAAGGGAGTAGAAGGGCGCTATTCCTGAGTGCAAAGAGCTAGTGGAGGCAGTTCCCCGAGTAGCCCCAATTTTAATAAAATAAAGAACTTGAATAACTGACTGAATAATACATTAATCAAATTGTTGCTTAAATTTTAGTTGGTTCTTTAAAATGTTAATACAATGTTAAACAAAATTTAAATAATTGTAATAGTTTTAAATTAATTAAAATGAATTAACACAGTAGATGGTTCATCCTGTGTACAGAAATAAATTGATTTTCCAGTACACAAAAAACTAATATGTGTGGCACGTCTCCTCTGGGTATAATATTTACATTATTTCTTCTGGTGTGGTTATAAAACATCTTAGGGATTTCAGAAAAGTATAATGTGTTGATCTTATGTGTGAGATAGATATCGAAATAAATCGCAAAATCAAGACTGCAAAAAAAAAAAAAAGGTCCCATATTATCCGAATTCACCCTATATATATATATATATATATATATATATATATATATATATATATATATATATATATATATATAGAGAGAGAGAGAGAGAGAGAGAGAGAGAGAGAGAGAGAGAGAGAGAGAGAGAGAGAGAGGTGTACTAAAGGGGAAAAATGATACAGCAGACTGAAAAGTGCTCTACCCTTTATATATAGATTATTGTCACGTAGTCTCGTGTAAAATATGTTTTAATACAAGACTCAGAAAGGGTTGATTGAGTTTTTCCACAACGTTTACGTAAATATTAAATATACCAACTTGTAATTTATTTGTTTTCAAATATTTTAGCGTTAGATATTTAAATATTTTGTACCAACCTGTACACAGAAACCCATGTAGCTTAACATTTAATTTTTGGTCAATTAATTAAAGAATTATTGATTTATTAATTTATTTATTTATTCCAGCCTCGAGTATAAGATTGAACTTCGAATTCGATTTCGAATTAAGGCTACTTTTGACACAGACAGCGAGGGGTGCTTCACAGAACTTTTCCACCAGCGCATTTCTCCACTTACAAGATTACCATTTATTTGTTTATTTATATACAGTTTAATCATTGCCTTCTAGATTAACATGCTAATGTACTGAAAAGGTTATTAGGCTGAATCCAATTCTTTCGTTTTCAGACTATTAGAAACAGTAATAATAGCAGCTATTAGTTAGATGTTAGATATTTAAATATATTGTACCAGCCTGTAAACAGAAACCCATGTAGCTTAACATTTAATTTTTGGTCAATTAATTAAAGAATTATTAATTTATTTATTTATTTATTTATTGCAGCTTCGAGTATAAGATTGAACTTCGAATTCGAATTAAGGCTACTTTTGACACAGACAGCGAGGGGTGCTTCACAGAACTTTTCCACCAGCGCATTTCTCCACTTACAAGATTACCATTTATTTGTTTATTTATATACAGTTTAATCATTGCCTTCTAGATTAACATGCTAATGTACTGAAAAGGTTATTAGGCTGAATCCAATTCTTTCGTTTTCAGACTATTAGAAACAGTAATAATAGCAGCTATTAGTTAGATGCTAGATATTATTTATTAAGCTAAGACTCTGGATATTTTTTTTTTTTAAATGGAGATCACCGTATTCCCACAATTCTGAAAACAAAACATTGGACAAAACCAAAATAATATAGGCCTATAGGCTAATTCACTTAGGTTTCTTACATAATGTTTTATTTATTGTTATAAATGAGTCTAAAACTTTATAAATTAGCCTATTAAAAATACAAATATAAATGAATGAACTTGATTCAGTCGTTTCTGAACAAATCTCTTGATTGAATGAATTAGAAATCAAATAATTGTAACTGTCACTGGTGGTCGCTACCTATACTGGCACAATGTAACAAATAGGCCTACAATCTTTATTTGAAGCGTAATGAGTTCCAAAAGTCAGTTTCTCATTTTGAAATGCGGCTGCCGCAACATCAAATAATATCAGGACTATACATTTTTTTAAAAATACTTTCGTTATTCATATTTAAAGTTTGCAACACAGAAATGTAGCCTACTGTGTAGACTGTTTGTAAATCTGTTTGAAACATAAATCTTACATGATGAGCGCTGCTCCGGATCAGCGGCTGCGCGAAAGCAGACTTGTGATTTCAATTTTTAATATAGGCTACCCTTTAAGAAAAATAACCATGGTTTTAGTATATTAAAACTGTAGTAACCCATGTTTTTTTGGCGTTTTGACTACCATTTGTATAACCAGAGATTTACTAGAAATACCATGGTTAAACTATGGTTAATAAAGCAAAACCATGGTTAATTTGTGGTTACCATGGTTTAACTATAGTAACCATGGTTTTCTGGTTTTATTTGTAGTAAAACCATGGTTAATTTTCGTAAGGGACATAGAGGAATCATCGTCATAGCAATAAGATTGTGTATGTTTGAATCGCGATCTTTTAATGATTAAGCCATATGAGCCTTTTATGCATTTTGTATGAATAATTTGTACCAGACCTCAAAGGTTACCCAACCCATACCGCGCTCACATAATTTGGTATACATATATATATATATATATATATATATATATATATATATATATAATTAAGGTATACATATTAACTAGCTAATATGATGTGCTGTCAAATTACAGTCTATCCCCGAAATGCTTCAGACGATTCTATAAAGGTACATTTTAGGTAGATATCTACACTCTCTATGTTTGGTTTATTGTACAGGAACATTGCACATCACCTTCATGACATTAGAAATGAATGGTGGTAAAATAATAATTAAAAAAAAATGAAGTGAGACTAAAATAATATTGTGTCTGCATTTCACGAGTTTACACTTAGCCTACATATATTAGGTGAAGTATAGCAATGCGTATTTGGCGTGCTGTCCGGGGAAGGCAATAGCCCGAATCTAGAGTACCCCTCCTGTGTAAGTGCAGTTAGAACTCGAAGTGAGGAGATGGTGCGGTGGAGGGATGATCATAAACAATCGATGGATATAAGTAAGTCTGTTGTATTTATACATCTTGGTGGTGATTAACTTGAGTGTGCTCCTCTTATGTTAATTATGCTAAATATCTGATATGCTCCCCCCGAACTTTGGTAATAAAACATAATATCTGTGTGCGCAAATAACATCTAAGTTTTCCATTTGTCAACTCTACAGCTCATTTGCGTTTTATATATTTATATATTGTTCACTAAATTACTATTTTGTAGTACTTAATAGTATTTTAGTGAACAAAACAGCAATGATAAGAGATAAGTGAACTGTTGCTCTGTTCTCCATAGAATGACAAAATGGTAATTCAAATCCAAAGGAACAAGGCAATAATGCAAAGAAAATAATTAAAAATGATAGGCTGCAATTGTTTGATAAAATTTATTAAAAAAAATATATATATATATAAAAAACAACAACATTGTAATCACGAATGCGTAATGGAATGAACGATTATTAACATCGTCTTAAAAAAAATACATTCGTTTTGGTGAAGAATTAGGACAATTTGTAACATTCGTTTAAAGTTACTGTCTACAAAATCTATATTCCAACTAAAAATTATTTATGAATTTATAATTGCATTATTAATACATTTTAATGAACAACCACAACAATAGATTTAAAAAAAAAAAAAAACGGTTAGCCTACACACTACTACCATGCAGCTCAAAAGGTAAATGAATAAAAAACAACAACAAAAAAAGACTAATGTATCTAACAGTATGCGTATCATTTTATGTATCTTATATTCTTGTATATGTCATTTTTCAGACTTCAGACTTGGTATGTATTTAGGAGGAGACTCTTAGGAGGAGACTCGCTTGCTTTTCAATATGTTATTTTATTGATAAAAGATTAGTGACTCCAGCTGATAGATAATAGATTAGGCTACCTGTAATTACAAAAATCTTACAATTTAGTATTTTATTATTATTATTATTATTATTATTATTATTATTATTAGAATCCTTATATTACAAACTGAAAAAGAAGCGCCATTCGTTTAAAGTTCCAGGGTGGATGTATCACCTGAAAATCACTTGTATCTGTAATTTTCATTCAATGACATCAGTGATCGCCAATAGATACATAGAAAGTGTGCGTTTTTATAAGTTGCGTTGTGTTTGTTGTTTTAACTACCGGTCCATGTTGTGTCAGCAGTGCGACTTTTCGTTTACACACAACAACTAATGACCTGCAGTAGATCACGTTACCTCTCCAACTGGACCAGTCCTGTTCTGTGACCATCAGCTTCGTCTCAGTCCCATTAAAAGTTGCTCACATAAATTTCGCTGACTACTCCTGAAATACCACACCGTCGGGTTCATTTTTAAAAGAGGCTGTCATTTTCGCCTTAAAACTGTAAACGCAAAGATAAAATCTGGAATGTGTAAGGAAAATTGTTTTAACACAAACTGTGCCATTTCACCCTGTAGACACATATCGTGCTTTCGTTGGTTTTGTTGCGAAAGGATTCGTCGTTAGTGGAGGTGAAACGCAAGGATAATTTACAGTGAAAGAACGCAGTGTCTGAGGTAGTCTCTCTCTCTCTCTCTCTCTCTCTCTCTCTCTCTCTCTCTCTCTCTTTCTCTCTCTCTCTCTCTCTGTGTGTGTGTGTGTGTGTGTGTGTTTGTAAGCCCAGCCCCCTTCTTTACATAGACACAGCAGCGTTTACCTGAGACTATTACCTGTGTGAAGTGCAACTGGACGAACTCACACAAACGTGGATTTTACAAAAGAAAATAAAGACACTTTCTGGAAGTAAAGATCTAAAGTACGCTACTTAGATATGTATGTTCCATTTTGTAAACTGATCTAGACTGAGAAACAGAATTTTGTCTTCAAGGTGATTTTTAATTCTTATGGTTGCTATGATCCGGAGTTGACTCACATCATGTCCAAATCCTCAGATCAGTTTGACAGCTCAGATTGCGTGTGTTCAGTCGGCATGAAGCTGACTTGGGATATAAACGACCCCAAGCTTCCACAGGTAAAGATTTATGATTTCTATGCATTTGTAGGCAATATGGAACAGAGTTTTTTTTTATTTTTTTATTTTTATTTTAGAATAGCATACTTTTCATTCTTGTTTCAGTGTTTAATTGGCATGCAGTAAAGTAGCATATAGGCTACATAAAAAAGCATTTTATAGTTTTGGTATGTCGGTCAAAATTTTTGAATGACATTAGAGGTCATCTCGCAATTAAACATCTGACTTCTTATTTTTTCCAGGACATGAAGCAGTATGATCCGTTCCAGGAGTGGACAGATGGATATGTACGTTATATTTACAGCAGTGAAGACAAGAATGCACAAAGACACCTGAGCGGATGGGCCATGAGGAACACTAACAATCATAACTGTCAGATCCTGAAGAAGTCATGCCTTGGTGTGGTGGTGTGTTCACGAAACTGCCCTCTCCCAGACGGGTCCAAACTTCAGCTGAGACCGGCCATCTGTGACAAAGCACGACAGAAACAGCAAAGTATGTAGAGGAACTTTTTCTCCAAACAACCAGCATCTACCAAACGAGTTAGTCGTGTTACAACTTCTATAGAAGCAAATCTGATAAGAAAGAACAAACATATTTTACACTACAGACTTGCTGTGGCATTTGAATCACCTTCAAAATAGCAATAATTCATATAAAGAATAATTGTATTTCCTGTATATCGTTTTTGCGTTAGATACTTGGAGTTAAGGATGTTTATGGACTTTATTTCAGATCAGAACAAGTCCGTTTTAGGTGTCATCCTATACCTAGGATGACCCAATTGTTTTCTTCAGAGAACAAGTAGATAGACGTTTTCTAAATATCTACTGTCCCATTGAAACTTAAAAAGATAGTTTTGTGGCATTAGGCTGTAAACAATTTTAGGGAATTTTTTTTTTCTAAAGTGGTCTCCTCAGTGACTCTTGTTAATCAACCTTAGATTTTGCAGTGAGAATGTTCAATAAACTGATTCGTTTCTGTCAGTTTAGAGCTGACCCTATCACTCATGACCTTGACTGTTTGGCTCAGTTTCTCAATATATATATGTATATATGTATAAATGATAAACCTACACATGAAAATTTAATTAAACAAATCAAATTAAAATACTCAGTAAAAAAATTTTTTCATGCTAAATAGTTTTAATAATACTATTTATTTGTACCTTTGCAGAAAAGCTTTGTCCAAACTGTAACTCTGTTCTCGAGTTGATACCATGCAGAGGTCACAGTGGCTATCCAGTAACCAATTTTTGGAGAGTAGATGGCAAGGCAATTTTTTTCCAGGTGAGTTTAACTGATAATTGTTTGATTTGCAAATGATATTGTAGAAATCTTTTGTCAAATAACAAAAGAATGGCATTTATTTCTAACTTATTCAAAAGTTAAAAATCCATTCATTAATCTACTTTCCACACTGCATTATCTTTCACAGGGTCATGGTGGGCTGGAAACTAAAGTCAAAAATATAATTTAATATTACTGAATAAACTTGAATACTTTGACTACACCACACTACAGTCATGTTGTTGAGGAATTAGAACAGATAGAAATAAACACCAGGTAGACATAGGTAAACAGTTCCTTTTACAGTTTACTAAGTATTGAATATATAAAAAAAAAAAAAAAAAAAACATCAGGTTTAATTGCACAAAATGATGTCACTGTACAACAGATCTTGTATAATTATGTAGTTAAATATTTAAATAGTTATGCATATAGACATGATATTTCCTCTATTCTCAATTTGCTCTGTTTTAAGGCTAAAGGAATACATGACCACCCAAGACCAGAGAGTAAGTCTGAAACAGAGGCAAGAAGGAGTGCAGTGAAGAGAAGGATGTCTTCACCTAACTCTTCACAGAAAAGAAGACTGGTGGAGTCCGAGGTAACACACACATATTCATAAAAACTGTCACACTTAAAGTTAATCCCAAATACACAAAAATCCAGGTATAGGTTAAATATATATACTTAGAGAGCAACACAGTATTATTATGTAGCATTTAGAAAACATTTTTGAGACACACCATTGTACCTTCTGTGTAACCTTTATTTTATTATGCATCATATTTTATTATGCATCAGAAGGGTATTCTTAAGGCATTATAACCTATTAACCTACTCATCATGTGGTTAACATCTTTAAATCTTAAAACATCTTTAAGTCTTAATAAGAAGACTATGATGGTTTCTAACACAAAACACATAAAACATGACATTGTATCCTGTTAAGTTGCGATGATTTATAGTTTCTATAATGTATTATATGTTGCATGTTGTTGTTGTTTAGTATCTGCACAGTGTCTTTTTACAGTATATCTTTTAAGTGGCTTTTTACTGTAACATGACAAGATATTCTTGTAAACATGCAAAAGGTTTTATAGTGTTGCCATAATATTAATAAGTGGTCTTTGTCTGCTTCAGGTAATGAACCTCAAGTTTTCTTTAACAACCATAAAATATTATGAATGAGTATTGTAATATTGTGTATTGTGAACAAAAACATATTGCATTGTTCCAGCTGTATAAGGGTTACATCTGAAATTAGATAACCACTGAAATCATAAGAAACACTCAGCTTGAACAACATCTCTTTAACAACTCATAAGATAGCGAGAGACTGTGCAGGTCATAATTAATGTCAATATTTGAGACTTATTTTATATTATAACTATGGGAACTATAATCTGATATAACTTAAAAGGCTATAACATGGTGTTCCTCATGTGTTATAAATCACCTTACTCTTAGAAGATATTCAGTAGCCAGAAATATATAAGTATTGTTATGTATCATGTTGTTATGTACTGATGTAAAATTTGTTCATAAGATTAAACACCTTTTTTTAGAACTGTATTATTATTCTATTGTTACATTAAGATAAAAAACATGCAAGAGTAAATATATACACACACACACACATACACACACACACACACGTTTGTTTTTGTGAAAAGTGGGGACATCCCATATGCGTAATGGTTTTTATATTGCACAAACTGTATATTCTATGGTCCTACACCAACCCTACACCTAACCCTAACTCACACAGGAAACTTTGTCCATTTTTACTTTCTCAAAAAAAAAAAAAAAAAAAAAAAACCTCATTCTGTATTATTTATAAGCGTTTTGAAAAATGGGGACATGGGTTATGTCCTCATAAGTCACCCTCTCCTTGTAATACCTGTGACATACCCATGTCATTATACAGAGTTGTGTCCTGATATGTCACAAAAACAAGAGCACACACACACGCACACACACACACACACACACACACACACACACACACACACAAACACACACACACACACACACACACACACACAGTATACAATCAAAAACCTTGACCTTTCAGTACACAGAAGCTGTTGACTATGATATAATGATTTTTTGAGTGGATAAGGTATTAAACTCAGTTCTTCACATGAAGGGTCATTTGCACAAAACTTATCTATGATTTTCTGTTGTCACCAGCCTGGACGTTATCACGACATGGCCTTTCCTAATATCCACCAGCTCACCATGGAGGCCCCAGAGCGCTTCAGCATCATTGCAGAGTCCAACTTCCCAATACAGACCCAACACTATCCTCCTTTCCAGAACACAGAGTCCTACAAGTTCCCTTATGACACACACACAGCAGCGGCCATGGCGGATGCTCCGAGCTCACTGCAGAAGCCTGCGAACCACCGTCTGTATATGACCCGCCCTCCTTGTGGGTATGACTTTGCAGTCCCAGGATACCTTGGCTCAGGGCCTTATCCAACAGCACTGTATAAGGATCCTTCAAGCCCACAAACTGAGACAGAACCCAATAAGTCGGGGAGTAGTTTGAGTGCCATGCCTCATGGCACAAGTCCATTAGGGAGCCATGAGCGGAGCTACACAGAAAGTACAGGAAAGCATCATGGCTGGAAGCAAATTCTGAGTAAAGGTGCCTATGGGGAGAGAGGAGACTACTCTCAGCTGCCAACCAATGCCAATCACCACTTCTACAACAGTGAATACCCATGTAGGTACTCAGGACCTGCCCCTGCCACCCCGGCAGCATTGCAGACTATAATAACCACAACCACAAAAGTGTCCTACCAGCCATGCCCCAAGCCATCTGTTGTCAAATATGGAGAGAACCTCTATGATGTGAAAGGCCTATCTAACTGTAACTCAATCTTGGAAGAAGCCTCTTCCAATTCCTACTCGGACCTCAAGATTCCAGAGGATTCGGGAGTGATTAAATCTGCCCTCTCATACCAGGACACGCTCCCAGCTAAAATCGAGAGATCTGAAAACTTTGAGGGCTATCGCTACAGCAGTTACAGCTCAAATAGTTACCCTGATCGAATGTCGCATCCTTTTAGGTATGACAGCGGGGAATACTGAGGGACTGCAGAAAGATCAAACAGAGTGTATATAACTAACTAAAAAAAAAAAACCTAAGCAAGTACATATTAATGTGTAATTTATATTCAGTATTTGAGCTGTTTTAATGTCTTTAGTTTTAAAGTGACTGTAGATACCTTGTGGAATCTTGTGTAAACTTATGATTCACATTGATTAAACAGACTGATATCAGTGTTGAGTATATTTCTATATATTCAGGTAACGTGTTTAAAGCCATGATTGGTACTTAGCTGTTGTCTTTGAAATAAATAAAAATGTGTCAAAATAAATTAGTATTTATGTTAATCAAATGTATCTTTTTATGAGGAAAGTTAAAGAATCTTTGGGAAAACACATTTGGGATTGTAAAACAGGAATAGTCTAATACTTTTTTAGCTTTTACTCAGATAATTTCTCAAAAATACCAATGTTTGTTCAGTGTGTCAACATAGGAGGTCTAAAACATGATTTAATGACATGTAATAATGGGCTTTGTGACAGAAAGCTTTTAAGACATCTTAGAGAAAGCGAACACACTCTTCATAAGCCATCTGAATCCACCGAAGAATATTCCACTGTCAGAAAGGATCAAGTATAATCACAAACAATTAATCAGCTGCTTTGAATGAGAGAGGTGGCCTGACAGGCTACAGACCTCCAACCACTCCACTTGACAGAGAAAAAGAGATACAATTAAACAGAAAGATAAAATATCTGACACTTCAGCAGCAAGAGAACACAGGAATATAAAGGCAAGAAGACATTTAATAGGCAATAAGAGCAGGCAAGAGAAGCTTTAATACCTTTTGCTGACAGCATCTCTCCTCACAGCCATTTTGTAACAGACAAACACACAGGAATTAACTTACACACCCTTAAGCTATGTTTTCAGATTTTCTAATTAGGCTATACAAATACTGTATTCATTGGTGTTTTATCATCCACTTCCTGGATGATGACATCATTAAGAATCATAAAATACCAACAAATGTAGAATATAGAAATATAAAAAGGATAGCTGATTGTCCACTGCAAATGTGGCAAACTGTGTAACTATGCCCCCCCCCCCCCCCCCCCCCAAAAAAAAAAAAAAAAATTGAAGTCTTCAAGAAGTAGTGCAATGATTTAACATTCAGCTCTATTTAATTTCAGAAATCTGTTTAGGAAACCAGAAGTGTTTTATCTCCAGAGCTCCAACAAATGGAATTGCATGCATGTCTGCTTTCAAACAGGTTTCTACCTAAACAGTATCACAGGCAAACCATAGGCAAGCCATAAAAAAAAAAAAAAAAAAAGTTAATTAAATTGTTACTCTATATCTTTGTCACCCCTATATTTCTGGTATATACTGGTAGCCTTCTTGATATGCTTTTAACTTCAAACAGTGATGTTTACAAACAGTGAATGAGAGATAGGCCAGACTCAAAGACAGCTGCATGTGACAATCTCTGGAACCACAGAGCCCTTCAGACACATTCACGAGTGGCACTGAGCCTTGTACTTCACTGTACATGACCCCACATCATTTTTGGTGCTTTTTAGATAGTCTTCAAGTTTAAAGACTTCAAGTCTTCTGTTTAAAACTTAAGAGTCAAAATCAGACTGGAGCTGGACTTCTAGAGCACTGACTCTAAAAGAGATATTGCACACCAAGTTTTTTTTAAATGCCGCTCAACTGCAAGAGAGCTATGCAATGTTGAAAGCATGTGTCTATTTCTCAGGAAACACACATACTGATTAAACGTTTACCTAAATACTGCTTTCAAAAAAAAAAAAAAAAAAAAAAATGCAGTGACATTTGTTATTACAGGCAAATACCACTTCCATTTAATTGTCAGGTTTGACCTTTTTATCATCATCATAATTTTTTAAGAAAGAAAAAAAACACTTAAATGTAATAACCTGTTAAAGTAATAATACCACTTATTACTCATGCTTTTCTTTTAGAGTTTAGACCTCATTTACATAAGAAAACATGTTATATTACTTTCAGATCAGCTGGATCAATATCCCATTCATTTATCATGAAGTCTAACTGTCACAACAGTCTCTCTTCTCTCTCTGTCTGTCTGTCTAAGCATTAATAGGAAAGAGCGCAGGTGGTGTGTGCCATGACAGGCTGAGTAATGACCTCTTACTGTCTCTATTGTTCCTTTATATCAGCCATTAGGTCTCATGCTCCTCATACTCTCCACCTGCAGTCTGGTGCTCACGGACACATGAGAGCATGCATCAACTCTTTTTGTTCTTTGTGTCTCTACCTCTTCATCTCAATCAGGTCAGTGTCTGGAGTGCTGCTATGTGCTGTAAAGCCCTTTGAAATCACAAGCATCCCTCTTTGACACTGTGAAGTGAGGAGTTTTAAAATCTTTTTCACAAATATTTCAAGTTTCCAACATGAGTGCATTTAAAAGCATTTGCCAAATACTCAATATGTACATGGAAGGGTTTGTTTTGAAAAAAAAAAAAAATTAACATCCATATAACCAAATATTGTTCCTACTTTAAAACTATAGTAAACAGGCAAGGACTATGATGATATAAACAATATAAGAAAACAAAGTTCACAAATGCACAAATCTTTGAAAACACTTTTGATGCTATTTCAATATGGCCGAATTCATCATTTTGAGGATCACATGAATAGGACAAACAGGATGTGTGACAATTGTCACACCGTATATCTGATCTGACACACTAGTTTCAGAGGAAACTGTCTCACTGATGGATACTGTTGTTTTGTCCACCAGTTTTATTTTGCAATCAAATTGAATGCCAGCACAAAGAAACTGTTTGAATGCTACAAATGACTGTATAACAACAGGTTAGTCTTTATTCCATAGTACAAGATATTGGCTACAGATTGGTGCTGGAATGTGTGTCACTGGAATACGAGGAACCTAACATAAATCAAGTACAACTATTGCAAAGGTCAAATAATGCCTATTTCCATATGATTGAGGCCTCTGTAACTACAAAGACACTACATTTGTAAAACTTTTACTCTAAGGGCTGAACAGTTAAATGATCAAACACAACAGTACACTCAGGTCTACTTACTGCACATCTTAGCACACTATGTATGAGCACATTAGAAAAGTATATGATGTATTTTAACATCCTTAAAAATATACATATTTAAAGGGGTCAGGAAATCAAATTTCTATTTTGGCATACAACAGGTCAGGTACTATAAAAACATAGGTTTCAAAACTCAAAACATTCTTGTTAGTTTAAAAATAGCTTTTATTGAAACCAAGCTCAGAAAAGGACTAGTTGTGGAATGTGACACTTTATGAAGTAATAGTGTGGCTAAGCACCGCCTCGGCAGGAAAAGACCAAAGCCAGCTTCTACATCACTGCCTCTTTAGCCTCACCCACTGATACGCGATTTTAGTAGGAGATATGGCTGTAAAATCTCCATCCAAAGGCCAGAGGGAGCTCTCGCGCTGAAAATCCAAATATGCCCCCAAGAAGAAACCCAGGAAATGCCTGTTGCTGCAGCTGAATAACATCTCGGTTTGTATGTAACCTTGGTTCCCTGAATAGGGAACAAAATCCTGCGATGACATCATCGCTTTGGGAACACCACCGGTGTGATGAATATCTGAAGCCCTTATACCATCACGCCATTTTATTGGCCAATAGCGCTTAGCACCGCCCATACGTACATATGCTCATATATGCGTGCTGAGGGCAATTTCATCAGACTTTACCCTATGACGAAGGAAGCGCTATCGAAGGTACGGAACGGCCAGGATCGCAGCATCTCGTTCCCTGTTCAGGGAACCAAGGTAACATACGTAACTGAGATGTTCCCTTTCATAGTTTCACTTCAAAGCTGCGATGACATCATTGCTTTGGGAACGATATACCATAACACCTGACATACCTAAGATAGGTTGAAGACCAAGGAAAGAGTCTGCTCAAGAAGCCATTGCACTTGTAAAATGAGCACGCACCTTAAGAGGCGAAGTCACACCATGTGCCTCATAGGCTAAAGATATAGTACTATCTGACCCTGCATAGCAAGAAAGAAAGCCTCCAACCACTTGCTGAAAGCGAACAGTGTTGAAGCAGCCTCAGGATATACTAGGCCTAGGAAGCAGTAAGACTTAAAGGCAAAGAGGGAGGTGTTGTTTCAATTTATAACGTTTTCAGGATTTCTCAGAGGGCAGGCTTCAAGTATAACTCGTTTGAAGTAATGGAGCTTCATATAAAAATTTCCAGAGAAACAAATGTTAATGATAAATCCCCTGTGATGTTTATACTGGCTACTGTATACAAGCCACCAGGGCACCATACAGACTTTTTGCTGATTTTACATAGTTAGTCCTGGCTGCAGATAAAGTTGGTGATTTTAATATCCATGTTGATAATGGAAAAGATGCATTGGGGTCAACATTTATAGACATTATGAACACTATTGAGGTTAGACAACACAATTCAGGACCTACTCATTGTCAAAATCATACTCTAGATTTAATACTACTGTCACATGGAATTGATGTTGATAGTGTTGAAATTATGCAGCCAAGTGATGATATCTCAGATCATCATTTAGTTTTTTGCAAACTTCATATAGCCAAAATTGTAAATTCTACTTCTTGTTACAAATATGGAAGAACCATCACTTCTACCACAAAAGACTGCTTTTTAAGTTATCTTCCTGATGTATCCGAATTCCTTAGCATATCAAAAACCTCAGAACAATTTGATGATGTAACAGAAAGTATGGACTCTCTCTTTTCTAGCATTTTAAATACAGTTGCTCCTTTACACTTAAGGAAGGTTAAGGAAACCAGTATTACACCATGGTATAATGAGCATACTCGCACCCTAAAGAGAGCAGCCCTAAAAATGGAGCGCAGCTGGAGGAAAACAAAACTAGAGTTATTTCGTATTGCTTGGCGGGAAAGTAACCTATTCTACAGAAAAGCATTAAAAACTGCTAGATCTGATTACTTTTCTTCTCTTTTAGAAGAAAACAAACATAACCTCAGGTATTTATTCAATACAGTGGCTATATTAACAAAAAAATGCCTCAACAAGTGTTGACATTTCCCAACATCACAGCAGTAATCAGCCATCCTGTAACCATCAGTTCGTAGCAGTGAATGAAGATGTATCATATTGATCAAAAATGCAGTATGGAGTACCTCAAGGCTCAGTACTAGGGCCAATACTCTACACACTTTATATTTTACCCTTGGGAGATATCATCAGGAAACATGGTGTCAGCTTTCACTGTTATGCTGATGATACTCAGCTCTATTTTTCTTTGCGTCCCGATGAAACACACCAATTTGAAAAACTAATGGAATGCATAGTTGATATAAAAAACTGGATGACAAGTAATTTCTTACTGCTAAATTCTGAAAAAAAAAACAGAGGTGTTAATTATAGGACCTAAATACGCTGCATGTAATAACCTAGAACACTGTCTAAGACTTGATGGCTGCTCTGTCAATTCTTTGTGATCAGTTAGGAACCTAGGTGTGCTATTATAGTAACCACAATTACCAAGATGGCGCCTACCAAGATGTGTTTGGCTGGCCGTCTTCCTTTGCTCTATGTGTTATTGTGTTTGCTTATTTTGTCACATTTTGCACACAATGTGTCACCACTGTTAGTATACGATCGCCAGACTCTTCTGAATATTAGGGATTATGTGGTTAAATCTACAACTCGTGGCTCTAGTGGACAGCCTAAAATGCCGCCACCATTACTGTCATTCATACCGTTGCACCTGTGGCATGTGCCCTGCTTGTTACCTACCATCAACCACTACAGAAAGCGCAGCAGACGGCGTGGGCAAAGAGGCGGTAAACTTGTCAGATTAAGAAGAGCATACCTGACTCTGACTTCGGCATCTGATCCTCGCAGTCTCACGGCGCTCTCTCGAGAGTACGACGGTTGCGCTGTGAAGTGCTCCTCAGAATACTGCTACCGGTGGCTTCGACCCATCATTCCTGATGCTGAGTATACACATGCTTGCCGACGGCCCGTAAGGATCTGCAGACGGCATTCCGTAAAGGAGAATCTTCGCCCGCTTGCACGTAACGTTAACTCCCAGCAGTCTGGCCTCAACACGTTACGTGTTGCTTTGATCAACACTAGATCACTAACTAACAAAACTTTCATTTTGAAAGATTTTTTTATTTCTCACTCTTTGGATTTTCTTTTGTTGACGGAAACCTGGGTTAAACCAGGTGACAACAGTGCCTTTACAGAGCTCCTCCCACCTCGGTGCTGTTTTTTCAGCTCCCCACGAGTGTCGGGGCAGGGAGGAGGTGTGGCTACTGTTTTTAAAGACAATTTTAAATGTCGACTTTTATCTATAAATGATTATTTTTCTTTTGAGATACAGCTATTTTTAATTGAGTGTACACGCCCTGTTTTGTGTGCTGTTGTTTATTTTCCACCTAAATACAACAAGAATTTTATTCAAGAGTTTTCCGAATTTTTAGCTGATGTTGTCCCAAAGTATGACCAACTTTTTATTTGTGGTGATTTTAATATCCATGTTTGTTGTCCATCTGATCAGTTGGCCACAGATTTTAAACGTATTTTGTCATCTTTCCATTTACATCAATTGGTGGATCGACCTACACATCTTATTGGACACACTTTGGACCTTATTATTTCTCATGGGCTCTCTATCTCCCTAACTGAAATATCTGAGACTGCTGTCTCAGATCATTTCCCCATTATTGTTGAATTCCTAGTCCCTTCCTCAATAGCTAGCAGGTCTATTGCTTCGCCATGTTATTGTCGTATTCTCACTTCCTCAACAGGTGAGGAATTTTCTGCTGCTTTTATGGACTCTGAACTTCATACCGTTAGTGAATCTGTCTCTTCTATATGCTCCGATGGCCTGCTTTCATCTTTTAATTCCACCTGTTCTAAAATTTTAGACGTTATTGCTCCTTACAAACACAGGTCTCCTAAATTAAGAGCAGATCCCTGGATTAATGATGCCACCCGAACCCTTAGGCAGCATTGTAGACAGGCAGAAAGGAGATGGAAGAAAAACAAATTACATGTGTCTTTGGAAATATTAAGGGGCTGTCTTTTTGATTACCAAAGGGCTGTAAAGGAGGCAAAATCTAAATATTTGTCAAATATCATCACTAACAGTGTAAAACAATTGTCAATGTCAATTGCAGAAATTTTAATCCATGCATTTATGACCTCAAGGTTAGATTATGTTAATGCTTTATTGGGTGGTTGTTCTGCACGCTTAGTAAACAAACTACAGCTAGTCCAAAATGCAGCAGCAAGAGTTCTTACAAGAACCAGGAAGTATGACCATATTAGCCCGGTCCTGTCAACACTGCACTGGCTCCCTTTCAAACATCGTATAGATTTTAAAATATTGCTTATTACTAGCCCTGAGTGGTTTAGCACCTCAGTATTTGAATGAGCTCCTTTTACATTATAATCCTCTATGTCCGCTACGTTCTCGAAACTACCTAGAATATCAAAATCAACTGCGGGCGGCAGATCCTTTTCCTATTTGTTGCCTAAACTCTGGAATAACCTACCTAACATCGTTTGGGCAGACACACTCATGCAGTTTAAATCTAGATTAAAGACCCATCTCTTAAACATGGCTTACACATAACATACTAATATATCTTTAATATACAAATCCGTTAAAGGATTTTTAGGCTGCATTAATTAGGTAAACTGGAACCGGGAACAATTCCCATACAGCATGAAGTGGTCGCTGTTGGACAGTGTTTTCTCTACTTCCTGTTGGCCTTCTGTAGCTAATCATAGCTCCATGTAGCTGTTTTTATTTTATATTTTTTCTCTATAATCTTTCTTACTATCACTGTCTGTTTGTTTGTTTTTTAAATTGTAAAATATAACTTAATTCACACCATATTTCTGATATTACGATTCAATCTTATCAGATTAACTTTGATCGTTCACTCTTCCGTGACTGCAGCACACCTGCAAAGTGTTAGCACTCGTTAGCTTGTCATTAGCGTTTTCTTTTCTCCTCTCCTCTCTCATGCTGCAGTTTTCCACAAGTTCATCAAACAACCGCAGTAAGAATATTTCATCAAGCACGGTGAGTAATTGCTTCTCCTACAATTGTTATTTGCACCTCTTGCCACATGTACAGTTTATCTATCTCTGTCGTTGATGAGGGATTCACATGTGATAAATGCAGGGAAACAGTTAGGCTGACAGAGAAGATTTCAGAATTAGAGGCACGCATCCAAACTTTAATTGAGGACAGTAAGAATGTTAGGGCTCTAGGTATGGCTTTGGATGCGTCTAGCTCAGGGATTCCTGTACATTGTCCGGTTCCAGCAGAGCCCCTGCAGCAGGGCAACTGGGTGACGGTGAGGCAGCGTAGTCGTGGGTCAAAACACCGCTCTTCTGTTCCGATCAAAACATTAAACAGGTTCTCCCCACTCAGTGATGCACCCACTGAGAAACCTGATGAAAGTGCTCTAGTTATTGGCGATTCTATTGTACGGAACGTGAATATAGAGACACCAGCCACCATAGTCAAATGTTTACCGGGAGCCAGAGCGCCTGACATCTTGGCAAATTTAAAAGTGCTGGCTAATGCTAAACGTAAATACAGTAAGATTGTTATTCATGCCGGCGCTAATGATGTTCGACTTCGCCAGTAGGAGATCACTAAAAATAACTTTAAAGAGGTGTGTGAACTTGCAAGCACGATGTCAGACACTGTAATATGCTCTGGTCCCC
Source organism: Carassius auratus (assembly GCF_003368295.1). NCBI lineage: Eukaryota > Metazoa > Chordata > Actinopteri > Cypriniformes > Cyprinidae > Carassius > Carassius auratus. Next base: position 44,484 of record NW_020528995.1, on the reverse strand, counting down.
TCCCTGCTTACCGTGGTGACGAGATGCATAGCAGATTGTCATCACTCAATGGCTGGATGTCTAAGTGGTGCCCACAGAATAACATAGGTTTCATAGACAATTGGACGAGCTTTTGGGGCAGACCTGACCTGTTTAAAAGAGATGGTCTTCATCCCTCCTGGGGTGGCGCCACTCTTCTGTCTAGAAATATGGCAAATAGTCTTAGTGTTTATACTTGACTAACTGGGGCCCAGGTCAGGAAGCAGACAGACTGGCTTAACCGACCGTCTGCTGGCTGCCTCCCGTCACAGAGGTCAGTTAATTCTCAGCACATAGAGACTCTTTCACCTAGATATCACACTATAGAGACTGTGTCTGTTCCCCGAACTAGAAAATACAAAAAACGTCCAAACCAAGTTAAGGTTAACAATTTAATTGAGGTTCAACAAATAAAAAACAAATGCAATATGGATAAACAAATGATAAAGATTGGCTTATTGAATATCAGATCCATTTCTACGAAAACACTTTTTGTAAATAATATGATAACTGATCATAATATAGATGTGCTCTGCTTGACAGAAACCTGGCTAAAACCTGATGATTACATTATTTTAAATGAGTCCACCCCCCAAGATTATTGTTATAAACACGAGCCGCGTCTAAAAGGCAAAGGGGGAGGAGTTGCTTCAATTTATAATAACGTTTTCAGGATTTCCCAGAGGGCAGGCTTCAAGTATAACTCGTTTGAAGTAATGGTGCTTCATATAACATTATCCAGAGAAACCAATGTTAATGATAAATCCCCTGTTATGTTTGTACTGGCTACTGTATACAGGCCACCAGGGCACCATACAGACTTTATTAAAGAGTTTGGTGATTTTACATCCGAGTTAGTTCTGGCTGCAGATAGTCTTAATAGTTGGTGATTTTAATATCCATGTCGATAATGAAAAAGATGCATTGGGATCAGCATTTATAGACATTCTGAACTCTATTGGTGTTAGACAAAACGTTTCAGGACCTACTCATTGTCGAAATCATACTCTAGATTTAATACTGTCACATGGAATTGATGTTGATAGTGTTGAAATTATTCAGCCAAGTGATGATATCTCAGATCATTATTTAGTTCTGTGTAAACTTCATATAGCCAAAATTGTAAATTCTACTTCTTGTTACAAGTATCGAAGAACCATCACTTCTACCACAAAAGACTGCTTTTTAAGTTATCTTCCTGATGTATCCGAATTCCTTAGCATATCCAAAACCTCAGAACAACTTGATGATGTAACAGAAACTATGGACTCTCTCTTTTCTAGCATTTTAAATACAGTTGCTCCTTTACGCTTAAGAAAGGTTAAGGAAAACAGTTTGACACCATGGTATAATGAGCATACTCGCACCCTAAAGAGAGCAGCCCGAAAAATGGAGCGCAGCTGGAGGAAAACAAAACTAGAGGTATTTCGTATTGCTTGGCGGGAAAGTAGCATATCCTACAGAAAAGCATTAAAAACTGCTAGATCTGATTACTTTTCTTCTCTTTTAGAAGAAAACAAACATAACCCCAGGTATTTATTCAATACAGTGGCTAAATTAACGAAAAATAAAGCCTCAACAAGTGTTGACATTTCCCAACACCACAGCAGTAATGACTTTATGAACTACTTTACTTCTAAAATCGATACTATTAGAGATAAAATTGCAACCATTCAGCCGTCAGCTACAGTTTCGCATCAGACAGTGCACTATAGACCCCCTGAGGAACAGTTCCACTCATTCTCTACTATAGGAGAGGAAGAATTGTATAAACTTGTTAAATCATCTAAACTTACAACATGTATGTTAGACCCTATACCATCTAAGCTCTTAAAAGAGGTGCTTCCAGAAGTCATAGGTCCTCTTCTGACTATTATTAATTCCTCATTGTCATTAGGATATGTCCCCAAAACCTTCAAACTGGCTGTTATTAAGCCTCTCATAAAAAAGCCACAACTTGACCCCAGAGAACTAGTTAATTATAGACCAATCTCGAATCTCCCTTTTCTGTCCAAGATACTAGAAAAGGTGGTATCCTCACAATTATATTCCTTCTTAGAGAAAAATGGTATATGTGAGGATTTCCAGTCAGGATTTAGACCGTATCATAGTACTGAAACTGCTCTCCTTAGAGTTACAAATGATCTGCTCTTATCATCTGATCGTGGGTGTATCTCTCTATTAGTTTTATTGGATCTTAGTGCTGCGTTTGACACAATTGACCACAGCATTCTTTTGCATAGACTTGAACACTTTGTTGGCATCAGTGGAAGTGCATTAGCATGGTTTAAATCGTACTTATATGACCGCCATCAGTTCGTAGCAGTGAATGAAGATGTATCATATCGATCACAAGTGCAGTATGGAGTACCTCAAGGCTCAGTTCTAGGGCCGCTACTCTTCACGCTTTATATGTTACCCTTGGGAGATATCATCAGGAAACATGGTGTTAGCTTTCACTGTTATGCTGATGATACGCAGCTCTATATTTCCTCGCAGCCCGGTGAAACACACCAATTTGAAAAACTAATGGAATGCATAGTCGATATAAAAAATTGGATGACGAGTAATTTCTTACTGCTAAATTCAGAAAAAACAGAGGTGTTAATCAGAGGGCCTAAAAACTCTACTTGTAATAACCTAGAACACTGTCTAAGACTTGATGGTTGCTCTGTCAATTCTTCGTCATCAGTTAGGAACCTAGGTGTGCTACTTGATCGCAATCTTCCCTTAGAAAGCCACGTTTCTAGCATTTGTAAAACTGCATTTTTCCATCTCAAAAATATATCTAAATTACGGCCTATGCTCTCAATGTCAAATGCAGAAATGTTAATCCATGCATTTATGACTTCAAGGTTAGACTATTGTAATGCTTTATTGGGTGGTTGTTCTGCACGCTTGGTAAACAAACTACAGCTAGTCCAAAATGCAGCAGCAAGAGTTCTTACTAGAACCAGGAAGTATGACCATATTAGCCCGGTCCTGTCCACACTGCACTGGCTCCCAATCAAACATCGTATAGATTTTAAAATATTGCTTATTACTTATAAAGCCCTGAATGGTTTAGCACCTCAGTATTTGAATGAGCTCCTTTTACATTATACTCCTCTACGTCCGCTACGTTCTCAAAACTCAGGCAATTTGATAATACCTAGAATATCAAAATCAACTGCGGGCGGCAGATCCTTTTCCTATTTGGCGCCTAAACTCTGGAATAACCTACCTAACATTGTTCGGGAGGCAGACACACTCTTGCAGTTTAAATCTAGATTAAAGACCCATCTCTTTAACCTGGCATACACATAACATACTAATATGCTTTTAATATCCAAATCCGTTAAAGGATTTTTAGGCTGCATTAATTAGGTAAACTGGAACCGGAACACTTCACATAACACCGTACTTTCTACATCATTAGAAGAATGGCATCTACGCTAATATTTGTCTGTTTCTCTCTTGTTCCGAGGTCACCGTGGCCACCAGATCCAGTCTGTGTCCAGATCAGAGGGTCACTGCAGTCACCCGGATCCAGTACGTATCCAGACCAGATGGTCGATCAGCACCTAGAAAGGACCTCTACTGCCCTGAAAGACAGCGGAGACCAGGACAACTAGAGCCCCAGATACAGATCCCCTGTAAAGACCTTGTCTCAGAGGACCACCAGGACAAGACCACAGGAAACAGATGATTCTTCTGCACAATCTGACTTTGCTGCAGCCTGGAATTGAACTACTGGTTTCGTCTGGTCAGAGGAGAACTGGCCCCCCAACTGAGCCTGGTTTCTCCCAAGGTTTTTTTTCTCCATTCTGTCACCGATGGAGTTTCGGTTCCTTGCCGCTGTCGCCTCTGGCTTGCTTAGTTGGGGTCACTTCATCTACAGCGATATCATTGACTTGATTACAAATTAAAACAGACACTATTTCAACTGAACAGAGATGACATAACTAAATTCAATGATGAACTGCCTTTAACTATCATTTTGCATTATTGAGACACTGTTTTCCAAATGAATGTTGTTCAGTGCTTTGGCGCAATGTATTTTGTTTAAAGCACTATATAAATAAAGGTGATTGATTGATTGATAACACTCGATGTACTTGCTACATCATGAGAAGATGTCACGGAACCACCAGTAACACCTGCCACACCATCAGAGTCCGATCACCTGTCTCCTCCCATCCGCTCATTATCCCCTGATTATTGAAGTCACCGCACCTGCACCTGATCACCACTACCTCTTCATAAGCCCTCAGCTCCTGTCACTCTCTGTCTGGTCTCGTCAGAGAAACAACGACTCTACTGCCTAAACCTCGCTAGTATCATCTGAATATCCACCGTCTGATCACCCAGCTTGCCTGCCACCATCTGTTCTCCGTTCCCGATCACGTAATTCCTGCCTATATCCTATTAAACCTCTACTTACCTGAATCACCTGTTGTCTCTCTCTTCTGTCCGTGACAGAAGACCAGACCAACAAAATGCAACATGACGCTAAATTGGAAGAGAGCCCTCCACGAGTCTCTCTCCCCGAGTTGGCGCAAGCGGGCGGTCCACCATGTTTTCACTCTCCTTCAATACCTGCCTCTCACAGTCCCATGGCTCGACCTGCAACATACACCGGCGAGGCAGAGGGTTGCAGCGGATTTCTTCTACAGTGTTCGCTCTATTTTGAGATGCAGGTACATGCTTTCCCTACGGATCGTACTAAAATCGCCTATTTGATCTCCCTCCTCTCAGGTTCCGCCCTCCAATGGGCCCAGTCTATCTGGGAAGCGAATGGCCCCCTCACTTGTTCATGGGAAGCTTTCACCACCCATTTCAAGGAAGTCTTTGGCCTCAACACTGCCGCTCTCTCCATTCATGACCAGTTGTACCGCCTTCGTCAAGGAAAGATGACCACGAGTGAGTACGCTTTACGTTTCCGCACTCTAGCCGCCAACTGTGGATGGAATGAAACTGCGCTTATCACCTGCTTTTGTCATGGATTGAATCCTGCCATCCGCCATCAAGTGGCCGTTTATGATGATGTCGTCGGCTTAGAGAACCTTATTCAGCGTACCATTCGCATCTCTCAACGTCTCACCGCATGTGATCTGGATCAATCCGCTGTGCAACCTCTGCCTCCCACACCATCTACAGACCTTCCAGCACCAGAACCCATGCAAGTAGACTCCTACCATCTCACTGCAGTAGAACGTCAACGACGCATTCACAATGGTCTCTGCCTCTACTGTGGTTCCGAAGGACATCTCCGCCTGCAGTGCCCAGTACGACCACCACGCCCAGCGGTGAGTACAATCCAGATTCCTCCCATGATATCTCCCTTATCCCGTACCTCAGTCATGCTAGTGACCCGTCTTCACTCCGTTTCAGCGTATGCCCTCATTGACACCGGCTCCTCAGGGAACTTCATCTCCCACGAACTCCTCAGGAGGCTCAACCTCCCGAGGAGAAGGATTACGAAGAAGTTAGAGATCCATACCATCTTGGGTAAACCGCTGGGCCGTGGTCAAATCTGTCATCAATCCCCCATAGTCTCACTCCGCATTGGATGTCTTCATCGGGAGGAGATTTCATTTCTGGTGCTGGAGGGGTCCACCGTGGATATCATCCTGGGACGCCCGTGGATGTCCGAACACTCGGCGCGAGTCAACTGGACCACAGGGGAAATTACGCAATGGGGTGAATCCTGCTCCTTATCCTGTCTTCAACACGTCATCAAGATCTGCAGTCGGAAACCCGCTCCGGATGAATCCCCTTCTTCCTCTCGTCTTCACCTTCACTCCACGTCGATCGAAAGTCCAGAATCCAACCACCTAGCAGAGGTTCCCCTTGAGTACCGGGCGTTCCAGGATGTATTCAGCAAGCAACAAGCGACACAGCTACCACCTCATCGGCCATGGGACTGTGCCATTGACCTGCTGCCTGGAGCCACCTTACCCAAGGGTCGGATCTACCCACTGTCCATCCCGGAGCAGAGGGCCATGGAGGAGTACATCAAGGAAGCCCTACAACAGCGGTTCATTCGACCATCTACTTCCCCTGCTGCATCCAGCTTCTTCTTTGTGGGTAAGAAGGACGGAGGCTTGAGGCCGTGCATTGACTACCGGGCACTCAACGACCAAACGGTCAAATTCCGCTATCCCCTTCCTCTGGTACCGACTGCTCTGGAACAACTTCACGGAGCCAAAATCTTCACCAAATTGGACCTCAGAAGTGCATATAATCTCATACGCATCCGAAGAGGCGATGAGTGGAAGACAGTGTTCATTACCCCATCTGGCCACTATGAATATCTTGTTATGCCGTATGGGCTGTCCAACTCCCCATCTGTTTTCCAAGCCTTCATGAATGAAGTGTTCCGTGAGTTCCTGACCAAATTCGTGATCGTTTATATTGATGACATCTTAATCTTCTCCAAGAACCTATCTGAACACCACCGCCATGTCTGTCAAGTCCTGCAAAAACTCAGAGATCATCAATTGTTCCTTAAATTGGAGAAATGTGAGTTCCACTGTACCACGGTTCACTTCCTCGGCTACATCATCAGCCCACAGGGAATCCAAATGGACCAGAGGAAGGTGGACACCATCAAAAACTGGCCGCAACCTACCACCGTCAAAGACCTCCAGAGATTCCTAGGATTCGCAAACTTCTACCGTCGTTTCATCCATCAATACAGTATCATCAGTTCACCTCTCACCTCCCTCCTTAAGGGTCGGCCCAAGTCTCTGTCCTGGAACCCAACTGCCATCCAAGCTTTCCAGAAACTGAAGAACGCCTTCTGTTCAGCTCCCATCCTGATCCTTCCCAACCCAGACCTCCCCTTCGTGGTCGAAGTGGACGCCTCATCGACTGGAGTGGGAGCAATACTATCTCAACAGCAGGGGAAGCCTCCAGTACTCCATCCATGTGCCTTCTATTCCAAGAAACTGTCCCCGGCGGAGCGTAATTACGATATCGGTAATCGGGAACTACTGGCTATAAAGATGGCTTTCGAGGAATGGAGACACTGGCTAGAGGGAGCACACCATCAAGTTGAGGTCATTACGGACCACCGTAACCTCCAATATCTTCAGGAAGCCAAACGTCTAAATCCTCGTCAAGCCCGATGGGCCCTCTTCTTCACTCGTTTCAATTTTCGAGTAACCTATCGACCAGGAGACAAAAATCTCAGAGCAGATGCTCTCTCACGTATTCATGCACCAGAACCCGAATTATCACCTCCTGAAACTATACTCCCTCCAGCCGTCATTGTCAGTCCCATCGAATGGGCTATTGAAGATCGTATCCGGGAAGCCACCCGCTCCGAGCCAGCTCCGCCGGGAGGTCCTGAGGGAAAGACATACGTTCCATCTTCTCTACGCCTGTCCCTCATGGACTCAGTTCACACGTCTCCGGGCTCTGGACACCCAGGCAGCCACCGAACCCTTTCACTCCTTCGCAACCGGTTCTGGTGGCCCTCCATCGCGCAGGATGTCGCTCAGTATGTTCATGGGTGCTCAGTCTGTGCCATCTCCAATACTCCACGGCGACTCCCAGAAGGGAAGCTGAAACCACTTTCCATACCACATCGTCCCTGGTCCCATCTGGGCATAGATTTCATGACAGATCTCCCACCTTCAGATTCTCACACCAGCATCCTAGTCGTGGTCGACCGCTTCTCCAAGGCATGTAAGCTCATCCCCTTAAAAGGTCTTCCCACTGCCTTTGAGACTGCCAACCTACTATTCCACCAAGTATTCCGCCACTTTGGTCTACCAGAAGACATTGTATCTGACAGAGGTCCCCAATTCATTTCCCGAGTCTGGCATGCATTCTTCAGGTTACTTGGAGTCTCAGTCAGCCTATCTTCAGGGTACCATCCCCAATCCAACGGTCAGACTGAGCGCAAGATTCAAGAGATTGGAAGATACCTACGAACCTACTGCCACCAGAACCAAGGAAGCTGGAGCCGCTACCTCCCATGGGCCGAGTATGCACAGAACTCACTACGCCAAGACACCACCGGTTTAACACCATTTCAATGCATACTCGGGTACCAGCCTCCTCTCTTCCCCTGGTCGGGAGAGCCGTCAGAAGTCCCAGCGGTCAACACCTGGTTCGAAGCGAGTGAGAGGGTATGGGACTCAGCACACGTCCATCTCCAACGGGCAGTGCGAAGACACCAGAGCCAGGCCAACACCAAGAGGAGAGATACACCCCAGTACCAACCGGGTCAAAAGGTCTGGCTCTCCACCAGAGACATCCGTCTTCGCCTACCCTGTCGTAAGCTGAGTCCCCGATACATAGGTCCCTTCACTATCGAGAGGCAGGTCAACGAGGTCACCTATCGTCTTCACCTTCCCTCACACTACCGGATCGCACCATCATTTCATGTCTCACTGTTGAAACCCTTCACTGACCCTCTTGTTTCTCCTTCCCCAGGACCTGATGGTGTGGACGTACCCCCTCCTCCAGAAATTGCTGTAGATGAGTCAATTCACCGTGTGCAGGATATCCTGGATTCCCGTCGGCGGGGCCGTCGCCTAGAATATCTAGTAGACTGGGAGGGATATGGCCCCAAAGAACGTTCTTGGGTCCCTAGGGACGACATCCTGGACCCATCCCTCCTCACCCAGTTCCACAACTCCCACCCTAACCGCCCTGCGCCGAGAGGTCGAGGCCGACCCCGTCGACGTGTAGCGCGGGCGTCAGGAGCCGCCCGTAGAGGGGGGGGTACTGTCACGGAACCACCAGTAACACCTGCCACACGATCAGAGTCCGATCACCTGACTCCTCCCATCCGCTCATTATCCCCTGATTATTGAAGTCACCGCACCTACACCTGATCACCACTACCTCTTCATAAGCCCTCAGCTCCTGTCACTCTCTGTCTGGTCTCATCAGAGAAACAACGACTCTACTGCCTAAACCTCGCTGGTATCATCTGAATATCCACCGTCTGATCACCCAGCTTGCCTGCCACCATCTGTTCTCCGTTCCCGATCACGTAATTCCTGCCTATATCCTATTAAACCTCTACTTACCTGAATCACCTGTTGTCTCTCTCTTCTGTCCGTGACAGAAGAATGGCATCTACGTTAATATTAGTCTGTTTCTCTCTTATTCCGAGGTCACCGTAGCCACCAGATCCAGTAAGTATCCAGATCAGAGGGTCACTGCAGTCACCCTAATCCAGTACGTATCCAGATCAGATGGTGGATCAGGACCTAGAAAGGACCTTTACATCCCTGAAAGACAGCGGAGATACAGATCCCCTGTAAAGACCTTGTCTCAGACGAACACCAGGACAAGACCACAAGAAACAGATGATTTTCTGCACAATCTGAATTTGCTGCAGCCTGGAATTGAACTGCTGGTTTCGTCTGGTCACAGGAGAACTGCTCCCCCCCTCCAAGGTTTTTTTTTTAAACAAAATACATTGCGTCAAAGCAACTGAACAATATTCATTAGGAAAACAGTGTGTCAATAATGCAAAATGACAGTTAAAGCCAGTTCAAAATAATTATCTGTTTCCTCTGGTCTTGTCCTGGTGGTCGGCTGAGCCAAGGTCTTTACAGGGGATCTGTATTTAGGGCTCTACTTGTTCTGGTCTACGCTGTCTTACAGGGCTGTAGAGGTCCTTTCTAGGTGCTGATCCACCATCTGGTCTGGATACGTACTGGTTCCGGGTGACTGCAGTGACCCTCTGATCTGGATACAGACTGGATCTGGTGGCTACGGTGACCTCGGAATAAGAGAAAAACTAATACTAATATTAGCGTAGATGCCTTTCTTCTAATGATGTAAGCAAGTACATCGGGTGTTATGGGAAGTGTTCCCGGTTCAGGTTTGTGTCTGCATTAGTGCAGTGCAGCAGGTAACGTAAGGGAGAAAGGGGAATTTACCCTACTCACTGTTATAGCTTGTTATAAGAAATATTCTGAAGCACGTAAATTTTTCCACTTATTTGTTTCAGCTCAATGCAGCAGCAGAGCTGAAAGAAATAGTAAGTAGTTGGGCAAAATAATGTTTGGTAGCTTGAAGCGCCTAAATCACAGTGCACAACAACATCTGTGCGGAACTCCTCATCAGAGTCTTCATCTAAAAACAGTACACGAACAAGAGTTGGAAGTGTAAGCGCCAAATCAAATGAACGTATCTACTGCATCAGTGCAGCGCAGCGCAGCCGATAACAGAGAGAGAGCAAAACCTGCCAGCTCAACGTTATAGCTTGCTATAAGAATACTCTGAAACACATGAGCTTTTCCATTTGTTTCAGCTCGACGCAGCAGCGGAGCTGAAGGAAGTAGTCAGGCAACTATTATTGGTAGGACGAAGTGCCAAAATAAGTGCACAACAAACATCTGTGCAGGACTCCTCACAGTCTGCGTCTAAAACAGTACACGAACAAGAGTTGGAAGCATAAGCACCAAACCAAATGAACGTGTCTGCATTAGTACAGCACAGCAGGTAACGTTAGGTAGAAAGGGGAATTTTTAACCACCTTATTATAGCTTGCTACAAGAAATATTCTAAAGCACATGCATTTTTTTTTACTTATTTGTTTTAGCTCAATACAGCAGTGGAGCTGAAATAAATAGTAAGTAGTCGGGCAAAATATTGTTTGGTAGCTTGAAGCACCAACATCATAATGCACAACAAACACCTGCTGCAGGACTCCTCAGAGTCTGTATTTAAAAACGTTACACGAACAAGAGTTGGAAGCATAATCACATCAAATGAACTTTGTCTGCATTAGTACAGCTAAGCAGGTAACAGAGAGAGAAGGGAAAATGCCTGCTCACTGTTATAGCTTGCTATAAGAAATACTCTGAAACACATGAGCTCTTCCAATTATTTGTTTCAGCTCAATGCTGCAGCAGAGCTGAAAGAAATAGTAATTAGTCAACTAATGCTTGGTAGCTCTAAGCGCCAAAGACCATAGTGCATGACTCAACGTCCTCAAATCAGTGTCTCTCATATTATTTTAATACATTTTAGAAAACACTTTATCCAGGGAGGGAGTAAAGCAGCGGTGGAAATATTATATCAGTAAGCCCGCCCCTTAACCCATAGCTTATATCTACAGCTTGTGTCGCCTGCGAGCTCAAGAGCCAGGGGCTGCTGTAGAGTATGTATCATCCAATCTGCAGCCAAAAGAACCAATTACAAGCTTCCGGAGCGGGAATCAGATATGACTAACCACCTGACTCACAAGGCGCTCTTCTGCTGAGCGTGCGTGTTCCGGGGAATAGAGTGAGAGAAAAGGGGATTAATTCTGTTTTCTCCCTCTCTGAAAACTTGGGCTCATCGCCGTCACCCTAAGTGTAAAGCTCATGCGGCACCTCGGCAACCAAAGAACTAGAACAGCGGGGGTTGAATGAACATCTCTCCTTGTGCAACTTATTTATTTTAAAACACAGATAGCAAAGCGGTCTTCCTACCTGTTTCCTCCTGAGTCCGTGTAACATGCATCCATACATACTGGAAAACTCCTTGTGTCCTCCTTAGAGGAGTAAACTGCTCTATATAAATAGATGGCTTAGAACAGAAGAATCTCTTTCCGATGGGCAACAGATGATTCGGAATTAAAATCTGATGAAATAGCGCTCAGCATGCATATATGAGCATACACCGGAGGTGTTCCCAAAGCGATGACATCATCGCAGCATTGAAATGAACCTATGAAAGGGAAACAGAAGACTTAACTTCTTTCATTGGTTCAACATGACTAATAAACACATGACTATAACAATATATGGTTTATTTACTATATATTTATAGTTCTTCCTATTATAATTTGTCATATTCAAGTATATATACAGGTCCTTCTCAAAAAAATAGCATATTGTTATAAAGTTCATTATTGGTTCATTACTGTTAATCCATGCATTTATGACTTCAAGGTTAGACTATTGTAATGCTTTATTGGGTGGTTGTTCTGCACGCTTGGTAAACAAACTACAGCTAGTCCAAAATGCAGCAGCAAGAGTTCTTACTAGAACCAGGAAATATGACCATATTAGCCCGGTCCTGTCCACACTGCACTGGCTCCCTATCAAACATCGTATAGATTTTAAAATATTGCTTATTACTTATAAAGCCCTGAATGGTTTAGCACCTCAGTATTTGAATGAGCTCCTTTTACATTATACTCCTCTACGTCCGCTACGTTCTCAAAACTCAGGCAATTTGATAATACCTAGAATATCAAAATCAACTGCGGGCGGCAGATCCTTTTCCTATTTGGCGCCTAAACTCTGGAATAACCTACCTAACATTGTTCGGGAGGCAGACACACTCTTGCAGTTTAAATCTAGATTAAAGACCCATCTCTTTAACCTGGCATACACATAACATACTAATATGCTTTTAATATCCAAATCCGTTAAAGGATTTTTAGGCTGCATTAATTAGGTAAACTGGAACCGGAACACTTCACATAACACCGTACTTTCTACATCATTAGAAGAATGGCATCTACGCTAATATTTGTCTGTTTCTCTCTTGTTCCGAGGTCACCGTGGCCACCAGATCCAGTCTGTGTCCAGATCAGAGGGTCACTGCAGTCACCCGGATCCAGTACGTATCCAGACCAGATGATGGATCAGCACCTAGAAAGGACCTCTACTGCCCTGAAAGACAGCGGAGACCAGGACAACTAGAGCCCAGATACAGATCCCCTGTAAAGACCTTGTCTCAGAGGAGCACCAGGACAAGACCACAGGAAACCGTTGATTCTTCTGCACAATCTGACTTTGCTGCAGTCTGGAAATGAACTACTGGTTTCGTCTGGTCAGAGGAGAACTGGCCCCCCAACTGAGCCTGGTTTCTCCCAAGGTTTTTTTCTCCATTCTGTCACCGATGGAGTTTCGGTTCCTTGCCGCTGTCGCCTCTGGCTTGCTTAGTTGGGGTCACTTCATCTACAGCGATATCATTGACTTGATTGCAAATTAAAACAGACACTATTTCAACTGAACAGAGATGACATAACTGAATTCAATGATGAACTGCCTTTAACTATCATTTTGCATTATTGAGACACTGTTTTCCAAATGAATGTTGTTCAGTGCTTTGGCGCAATGTATTTTGTTTAAAGCACTATATAAATAAAGGTGATTGATTGATTGATTGATTATTTTCCATAATGTAATGATAAAAATTTAACTTTCATATATTTTAGATTCATTGCACACCAACTGAAATATTTCAGGTCTTTTATTGTTTTAATACTGATAATTTTGGCATACAGCTCATGAAAACCCAAAATTCCTATCTCAAAAAATTAGCATATCATGAAAAGGTTCTCTAAACGAGCTATTAACCTAATCATCTGAATCAACTAATTAACTCTAAACACCTACAAAAGATTCCTGAGGCTTTTAAAAACTCCCAACCTGGTTCATTACTCAAAACCGCAATCATGGGTAAGACTGCCGACCTGACTGCTGTCCAGAAGGCCATCATTGACACCCTCAAGCGAGAGGGTAGGACACAGAAAGAAATTTCTGAATGAATAGGTTGTTCCCAGAGTGCTGTATCAAGGCACCTTAGTGGGAAGGAAAAAGTGTGGCAAAAAACGCTGCACAACGAGAAGAGGTGACCGGACCCTGAGGAAGATTGTGGACTGAGTCTGGAGTAGAAACATCCAGAGCCACCGTGCACAGACGTGTGCAGGAAATGGGCTACAGGTGCCGCATTCCCCAGGTCAAGCCACTTTTGAACCAGAAACAGCGGCAGAAGCGCCTGACCTGGGCTACAGAGAAGCAGCATTGGACTGTTGCTCAGTGGTCCAAAGTACTTTTTTCAGATGATAGCAAATTTTGCATGTCATTCTGAAATCAAGGTGCCAGAGTCTGGAGGAAGACTGGGGAGAAGGAAATGACAAAATGCCTGAAGTCCAGTGTCAAGTATTCATGCTTCCATCTACTGAAAAGCTTTATGGAGATGAAGATTTAGTTTTTCAGCACGACCTGGCACCTGCTCACAGTGCCAAAACAACTGGTAAATGGTTTACTGACCATGGTATTACTGTGCTCAATTGGCCTGCCAACTCTCCTGACCTGAACCCCATAGAGAATCTGTGGGATATTGTGAAGAGAAAGTTGAGAGACACAAGACCCAAAACTCTGGATGAGCTTAAGGCTGCTATCGAAGCATCCTGGGCCTCCATAACACCTCAGCAGTGCCACAGGCTGATTGCATCCATGCCACGCCGCATTGAAGCAGTCATTTCTGCAAAAGGATTCCCGACCAAGTATTGAGTGCATAACTGAACATAATTATTTGAAGGTTGACTTTATTTTTGTATTAAAAACACTTTTCTTTTATTGGTCGGATGAAATATGCTAATTTTTTGAGAATTGGTTTTCGTGAGTTGTATGCCAAAATCATCAGTATTAAAACAATAAAAGACCTGAAATATTTCAGTTGGTGTGCAATGAATCTAAAATATATGAAAGTTAAATTTTTATCATTACATTACATTAATAAACAGAACTGCTTGGGTGTTGTGGAAGGACATTGTAGCCGGAGCTACTTCTCTCTGTTTATGTCTATGAAGAATCACAAAGGTACTGGGCTACTCCGCCGCGGTACCCCTGAAGCAATCTAAAATAGACTGAATATAAACACTTATTATAGGTGTACCCTAGTGATTCAGGACATGCTAAAAACACGAAAATACGTTTGGAAAATGGATTCATGGTGTACTCGCTTATTATATACATTTTGTATACTTTGAACACACAAAAAAGTTACAGACCGCTCCCGATAAGAAACAACCAATCAGAGTTGCGGTCCGTAAATTTTTTTTGGGGTATCTATACTTTACTGGAGTAATTATTTTTCAGCTGACTTTTTACTTCTACTCCTTACATTTTCACGCAATTATGTGTACTTTCCACTCCTTACATTTTAAAAATAGGTTTGTTAATGAAAGCATAAGCAGGAAGACTTAATGCCACATCACATTCCAATTAAGGTCTAGCCAATTGGCTTTCAACACGAGGGATATAAAAGTGCACTTCTCACATTCTATTGTGTTTGTTTTTGTTGTTTCTTGCTCAAGCGATCGCGTGTATTATTGCTTGACTTTCCTTGGGTTATTTGCATATAGTTAAGTTAGTTTCATGCAAACTATTGCGAGTTTGACGTTCCTCTCAAGATGCACATGGGATCATTGGCATTGCTCGGTGTCACGGTGAATGTTTGCAGTCGTTTGTGTTGGATGATATACAGGCTTCGGAGTATTCTCGGCAGAGGATGTGAAACATTGGCGGAGTTCCGAGTGCTTTCCAGGGTTGCCTAGGTTTCCTCGCCTCCACCTCTTCATCAGTCTACAGCATTATAAGTATCAGTTTGGTTTTATGCACTTGTGGCACTTGGGCATTAATTTTATTCTCTGCAAGGATATATACTCACACATTCAAGATAAAACACTGGACGTTTCATGCTTCTGTAGCAAACAGGCACTGCATAATTAAATGTTGATCAAATTAATGCATACAATTTTTGGATTAACTCGTTTGTAACGAGGCATTTTTAGGCTTGTTAACAAAGGATACAATCTTTTATACTGAAAGATTGTTGCTCGAATTATTAATTTCCGTAAAAATATGCTATATGTTTCATCAAATCCTGAATGCTTTGTACGGGAATGGGGTAAGTATTACGACTTAAGTCTCTCCTGTCACGTAGACCATTCTGCAAGGAGGTCTATTTTCGCTATATTCTATATTCGCTGTCTATTTCTGCACCAGCATCCTCTGAATAATAGCATGAACATAAATGGACACGTTTTGTTGCTATGCTCAAACACTAAAGTTTTCGCAATACACATTATATTGACTAATCATTTCATACTACATTCGTATAATCTGCCAAGGCCTTTCTATGGTCTGTTATATGTTCTTCCTATCATAGGTCACTTCATCTCAGGATTTCCTCATAAACTTTAGCAATGTCTGGACTTGGAGGTTATATTTACTACTATTGTTAATTTAGTTTGTGCCCCATGATTTAATGTCCTGAACAGTGTGTGCTCACTCATAACATCTGCTTTAAAGTTCTGCAAAAATCTTTGTGAAAGGACTTTATGCTTTCACAGGATTCAATAGCCATCAAAGTTTAACTGGCTTGTAAGGCAGCATTGTTAAATGTACAGCATTTTTATCCTTCTGCAATGGTAATGTATCAAGATTTATTTTTCTATCTTTGTCCTAGTCCATACATTACTTATATTTGCGATCCGGTTTCTTTTTAAAAGTTCACTCGTAGGGTTCATATGGTTAAATGGAGTCTATCAAGTTTTGCAGGAGTTAGCCAGAGAAGTTCTGTTTTAGAGTTCCAATATTTACGCTAGATTTAGCAACTTTTTTTTCTTCCAAAAAAGTGACTAGCGACAAATCTAGCGACTTTTAGGGCAATCATTATTTAGTCTGAGACTCTCTGGTGCTGCCGCACAAGCGCAAGGTCTCTCTTTCCCATCCGAGCGTCTCTCTCTGCTTCTGCTGTGTTCAGCGAGCGCAGAGAGGAACAGCACTTTCAGTAAAAATTAAAGCTGCAAGCAGCATTTACGGGGTTCAAGCACATTAAGGCCTCTGAGGTGGTCTGAGCCAACCTGGAAGTATGGATGACCGTTAAACACATCCAATATGGAGAATAGGCTGACAGACAGACACACGCACTGAAATTAAATGATTAAACTAGTTTTAAGAGTTTGGATGTCATTTTCAGGTTTCACTGTAATCATAATGTGGCAAAATTTTAAAAACTGATAAGTCTGTATGAAGAAAATTGAAAACTTTAACAGTGAGATTTAAAACGTTGCAACAGTGGGTTTTTTTTATTGTTTGGGCATGAATTCATAAATCTTTTCAAAAGTACTGTTTCAATTTGCAGAATGAGCCCATTAGTGGTCTTCCGCTGCCATCTAGTGGTTATAAATTGCATTTACTCAAACAACACTGTTTTTAAAGATAACTGTTATAGTATAGTGTTATGTTTTTTGCCCAATCTCTCTTAAATTTTACATACTTGTTTAGGATGAAATTAGGCATTATTTTACACAGTTTTGATAATTTGTGGGCTTTCTGTTTGTATTAATAGGCCTTTGTGTACACTATGAAAAGAACATATTATAAAATTACTGGTTTATAGTTGT
The DNA here is from genome assembly GCF_003368295.1 of Carassius auratus. NCBI lineage: Eukaryota > Metazoa > Chordata > Actinopteri > Cypriniformes > Cyprinidae > Carassius > Carassius auratus. Next base: position 27,317 of record NW_020528995.1, on the reverse strand, counting down.
CCAAATAAAATTGTTCAACATGTTTTTGATAATTATTGACCTTCAGAGTCTAGAGAATTGTACTTCAGTGGTTTTATTGATTTAATTTTCAGCTTAAAGCCTTGGACTACTTTGCCAAAGTAACTTTTTTAAATAATCTTCAATATTTAATTAACAGCTTTATTGACAACATTGGTCCCAGAAGTTGTTCAGAATGAGGAGATCTATCATATGATATGAAGATCTAGTGTTTATGTGAATATATGAGCATTTTCAGACAATTTGAGGCCATTTACCATGTAAATCTTATGTTTTGAGACCTTTTCTACTGTTATAGCGCCACCTATGGTCCGATCTCCATGAAAATTTGCATGGTTGTTAAGGGTCAGCTGTTACATGTTTTCATCAAGTTTCATAAAGTTTTGAGTTTTCGTTTAGGTTTTATATGCTTTTGGGTATTTTGGTCACGCCCCTTTTCTAATTTAGCCAGTTATAGCTAACCAAAGGACAAAATTCTGAAAAAATTTTGATAATTATTGATCTAGAGAGTCCAGAGAAAATTACTGCAGTGGTTTGGTTTCGATCGGGTAAAAAACCTGGGACTAGTTCGCAAAAGTAGCTTGTTGACATATTTGTGAATTGCAATTGAACGATTTGATTGACATCTTCGCTCCTTGAGGCAAAGTTGTTCACAAAGAGGAGTTCTATCATATGATATGAAGATCTAGTGTTTGTGTGAATGTATGAACATGTCCAACAAATTGTGATCATTTTCTATTGAAAATGTGTGTTTTTGAGGCTTTTTCAAATGTTATAGCGCCACCTATGATCCGATCTCCATGACACTTTGCATGCTTGTTAAGAGTCACCTGTTACATGTTCTCACCGAGTTTCATAAAGTTTTGAGTTTTTGTTTAGGTTTTATAGGCTTTGGGGTGTGTTTGGCCACACCCCTTTTCTAAATGACTGATTTAAAGCTAGCCAAACGACAAAATTCAACATTTTTTTGATAATTATTGATCTAGAGAGTCCACAGAATATTACTGCAGTAGTTTGGTTCCGATCGGACAAAAAACCTAGGACTAGTTCGCAAAAGTAGGTTTTTAACATATTTGTGAATAACAATTGAACGATTTGATTGACAGCAATGGTTCTTGAGGCAAAGTTGTGCATTATGAGGAGATCTATCAAATGATATGCATATTGTGTTGATATGTGAAACACCACGTGATTACAGAGCCATAAAACTCGTTAGCGCCAACTAGTGGCCGATTTCTTTCAAAATTTTTACAGACCTTAAGGTTCATGAGTCGAACGTACCCAGCGAGTTTCGTTCCGATCAACATCCGTTAACCCTTTCAAATAGGTGCTTAAAATTGTTTGGCCAATGGCGGCCATGTTTTTTGAGATATGCAAATGTCCTCATAGGTACTTGTGCCCCTTCAGACCAAGACACTGCATACCAATTTTCAAGTCGATCGAGCCAACGGTTGCCTAGTTATAGCCATTTATGTGTTTTTTCTATCTTATTGCGCCCCCAAGTGGCAGAGATGAGCAATTTTTTTGATTTGACCAAAGATTGAGCTCATACATATGTGTACCGAGTTTGGTGAAGATATCTCATTCCGGTCAAGAGTTATAGTTAAAATAGCATTTGGCTAACGACAGCATAGACGCTTTTTGGCATACTGTTTCGCGTAAGAATTGAAATTTCAACTTTTTTTTGATAATTATTGATATTGAGTGTCCAGGGAATATTTCTGAAGTGGTTTGGTTCTGATTGGTTGAAAATCCTAGGACTAGTTCGCAAAAGTAGGTTTCGGATATAGCTCGATTTTGCGCGAAAACGGTGCCTCGTAGAGCAAAAAATGCAGCTGTACACTTTTGTTCGGACTAACCCAAGGATTGCAACGATGCCATGTTTTTGAGTCTACGGGTAACGGTTTACGATCTGCGGCCAAAAATGTCAAAAATTTTAGTTTTTTGCGCAGTAGCGCCCCCATTAGGCCGATTGGGCCGGTTTTTTGTATCTGAGTAGCGAGCAGGACTACTACCATCTGACCAAGTTTCAGCTCTCTAGGCCTTACGGTTTGGGCTGCACGTTCAGTTTTAAGGCGGAAAAATAATAATAATAATAAAAATCTTAACAATTACAATAGGGTTTCAGCACTGCGTGCTTGAACCCCTAAAAAAAAGATATTCTGGTGCTTCTAACTCTATTTTACAAGCAAGTATAGCCAACATCAGTCTGCACTGACTTTAACGTATGTGTATTTGATTTCATTAGTGCAGAATAATGTTTGAGAGCTGGTTGTAGTCTAAATGGACCGTGTTTCAGACATTATAATATTCATTCTGTTGTCTGACAACAGAAACATTAAAATATAGTAATAAAAACAGTTTTACTGAGAATTAAATTAAATGGCTTAATTAAATTGCAGGGAGGCAATACAATACGACGCACTTATGTCATAAATATGGTAATTAGCGCATGACATCATCTATGTCATGTTCTCATTATTTATTTTTAGGAATTAAAATGTTTCAAGGTAAGGTAAGATTCGGCTCAATGCTCCACAGGCATTTTAAAGTCCACGTGACCCGGAAGCTGCTGCTGACTTTATTTCAGTGTAGTGACATCTCCAGCTGAAACAGAATATTAATTAGAACACATGGTTTTGGTTGAGCTCCTTGTCTCTCTCACTCATAGCAAACTAATTGCTGGAGGGGCATGTTTAAGGATATTCTGCACATGCTGTCAAACTGTCGTCATCAGAAAAAAAATGCATTACGGAGTTGAAGTAAATGTTCAGACTTTGATTAAAGATTACAAAGACAAACAATGATTAATTGTTTACATCAAGACAAGCAATGTGTGCTAGCAAGTAAAGTAAATTTTGATCCTATGCAGACTTCAAGTTATAATCAAGGCTTATTTATTTTGGCATCTACTAGTGTTGGTTCATTCTGTTCCTCATACCTATTGACTTCGGTCTTACTTTGCTGTTGTGGCACTTTGCATAACACTTCTATGGTTGTCATTAAGTAAGTTTGTCCATTACGGTTTATGAAATCTTGGCCTTCACATATCACCGTCTATTGAGGTCTTCACTTAACAGCTCTATATACAGATACACACCCAGGTATCGGATCAGTACTCGGTATCGGCCGATACCCTGAGCCCAGGTATCGGAATCGGTATCAGGAAGAGAAAAAGGGTATCGGAACATCTCTACATGTAACCTAAACTAATGGTCTCTCTTACTCAATGCAGTGGTTTAGAATTCCCGTAATCCTCATCTATTGTCATGTACATGATCATCCTCATTGTATTTCTGTCAAGATTAGACTCTTAACTATTTTGTGTAAAACCCAAGGTACAGTATAGTACTCTTTGCAAACTACTGGTGGTGGTCCTTCACATATGCTCCTCATGTTAAAGGGGGGGGGATGCTAATTTTCACTCAATATCCTGTTAATCTTGAGTATCTATAGAGTAGTACTGCATCCTTCATATCTCCAAAAAGTCTTTAGTTTTATTATATTTATAAGAGAAAGATAGTCTGTACCGTTTTTTCCCCGGAAAAACACGAGCGGCTGGAGGCGTGACGTGTGGGCGGAGCTAAAGAATCACGAGCGCGCGTAAGCTTTTGCGTTGAGAGTGTCTGGAAGCTGTGACATTACCGTGAGGGAAAAACCATCAACCAAAACAAACCATGGCTAACAGTCAGATTCAGCCGTATATTTATGATCCAGAATCAGATCCCGAGGCTGAAATTGAACAAGAGCAGCAGCAGCAATGACTACAGCAGGACGTCTCTATGTGGTATGTATTGAAACTGTATATATTTGCTTAGCGGTTTTGGAAAATGACTAAGTTCTACTAAGTTTTACTCACCACCTGCGGTTCCAACACGGTTATAATATTGTCCTTCGCAAAATTGGCCTGTGACGTTTTCCTCTGCCTAGCTAGGCTTTTCTCCACGGCCATTGTGGTTTTTCTTTTAAGGCCTATCAAGGCCGTTACATCTTCTGTGGCCCACTGGGGCCTTTTCTGTTGCCTATCATGGCCTAACTCTCAGCATGGCCTATCGTGGCCTCTATCAATATTGTGGCCCTTCTCCTATACTCTATAAGCTAAATCCTTTTAAGATATAACCTGATACATCTTTAAAGGCTTTCATAATCACTTCTATTTTGACTATCTATTTGCAATTACTGGTGGTGGTGAAATACTATTCCTATTACCACTTTCAACCAATGGTATTTCTTTCCGTGACCTCCATTTTGTTTGCCTATCTATGTGGCATTTTCTTTCTGTATCCTGTTTCTCTGGCCTTCCCCTAGTGGCATTCTTTCTGATATTATCTTCCCTTTTTGGGTTTACCCTTTGTAGCTATGAGGTAAGACCTCTTTTCCTCAGTATGGCCCCTGGGTCTCTATTACTGTCTTGCCTATAGTGGGCCCTATCAATATCCGGCCTTCTCGGCCACTATCAATATCCAGTCTTCTCGGCCTCTATTACTATCTATTCTATGGTTGCCTCTCGCTCTGAGGCTCTGCGGCCCATCTTCATTGCCATATAAGATAATACTTTAGCTATAATCTGATTTTGTATTATGTCTGTCTAAGTGATCTATTCGCAAATACTGGTGGTGGTGGTGTAATACTGTATTACCTCTTTTCAACAAATCTATACTACATGGAGATCATTGGTATTAACTAAAGTTTGGGGCAGGGGTACGCCCGAACAATCACCTGACTTCTAAGAACCTCCATATATACCGGATCATGTCACACCGCACTGCTAGTCTCGTTCTCTCGAAGGACAGGTGTACTTACTGGGTCTGAATGGCATGCTGTTTAATTCAATGTCACTGACGACACTCGACGATCACCTCTCACCCGATTCCGATCACAGTCCCTTTCAGAATGGTGGCGTTCGATCACGCACATTCTTGGCCACAAGCGCCCACTCACAGGCTCATCTCAGGCGGATTCTCTGCAGTGAGATCCGCGGGCCTAGTTCGTCATCATTATTTGTGTGGTTGACGCAGAAACGGAATTCTCGCTCTCGTCGCGGCCGCTCTCTCACGCTTTCACGCCTTCAACACGCTCTTAAATGCAAGGTATTCAATCGTACAGATAACAAACAGTTATTTCAACTAAATTTAGTTTCAATAAAACTTCTGTCATGACAAACTTTGAGCTCTCAGCACTTCCGGCAACTCCACTCTCTGTCACGCGTAACGTCATGGGAATTCTCCTCCACAGCATCAAACCGCAGCGCCCCTTAGCAGCAGGCAAGACGTAATTCCACCTGCACTCATTCAACATGATCACTCTTCTCTAGGCTCACATTTCGTTCATAAAACTGCACTCACAAACATCCTTTCATCCCAACATCCATTCCCATACCTTTCTTTTCAGCTGATTACAGCAATACGGCTCACAGCCCAAAGACACGCAGGCTGGTCAAATTGAACAGTCTAAATTGTTCCCCCCTTGACTCGTGTATATATTAAAGACTTGTGCACGGATTGATTTTATGTACAGTATTAACTGATTTTTGCCATGACATATATCCTCATATGCTGGTATGGCTTAATAAGTAAATAGACAACAATCAGCAATACAGCTCCATGTTTTCTAATAATTCTCTACAGCTACTTCTAAATTTCAGATGACCATTCAACGTCCCTCACGCCATTCAAAACTTAAGGAGTGACACGTCTTGTGTATTCTTTAGTCTTCGCTCATGCAGACCAGCCAGTCTCCCTTCAACCTCCAATTCTATTTAAATCTTATTTCATTCTCTACCTCCCAACCTCCCTCTCTCACTGCATCTTGCAACACACCCCACTCACAAACATCGTTTCATCCCAACATCCTTTTTTCCACCCTAACTTCAGCTGTTTACAGGAATATGCCTCTGTGTTTCTAATTATCTCTAACAAATCTGACATCCACCATAACATAATGTTGTTACTTCTGTTCAAATAGCATTATTAAATCGGCAGCTATCACCACCACCAAGGCGGCACCTCAGGTGGATGACCACACAGCTAACAACAGTATCACCACTACAGTGCCTCAGCGGTCGATCCTGCAGTTAACAACAGCACCACCAACAGCGCCTCAGGTGAAACGGTCATACAGCTAAAACAGCACCACCAGCAGCGCCTCAGGTGAAATGATCATTCAGCTACAACAGCACCACCAGCAGCGCCTCAAGTAAAACGATCATACAGTTACAACAGCAGCGCCAGCAGCACCAGCAGCACCTCAGGTGAAACGATCATGCAGCTACATCAGCAGCCCCACCAGCACTTCAGGCGATATGATCATTCAGCTACAACAGCAGCCCCATCAGCACTTCAGGCGACACGATCATTCAGCTACAACAGCAGCCCCATCAGCACTTCAGGTGACACGATCATTCAGCTACAACAGCTCCGCCACCAGCGCCTCAGGCAAAACGATCATACAGCTACAACAGCACCGCCACCAGCGCCTCAGGCGAAATGATCATACAGCTACAACAGCACCCCCACCAGCTCTTCAGACGAAACGATCATACAGCTACAACTAAGTATAATTTAAGTGTAATTTACTTCTGCAGACCGTTTCTTTGGCCTTCTCCTCTGTGGCCCACTGGGGCCTTTTCTGCGGCCTATTGTGGCCTGTCTATCGGAGGCTCTGTGGTCTATCTTAATTGCCATATAAGCTCATACTTTAGCTATAATCTGATACTGTATTATGTCTGGCTATTTATCTCTTTTCATTAATGTTCCAGGATCCTCTAAAAAATACTTCACTGTATTACATTTTTCATCTTTCTTTTGGGGTAGGCTCCGCCCTGCCTTCGTCTTCGGCAGGATTAGCTGGTATCTACAAACTTCAGATCCACACTACGGATGAGGCCTAGGCCAAAATAATTCTGTTTTTGTAAATAAATACTATATATAATAATAAATAAATAGTCTTATCTACACATCCTGAGTCTTTCTGGTAGAAATTAATGCGTTAGTGCTAGTTCTACTAGGAAGACTTAATGCCACGTCACATTCCAATTAAGGTCTAGCCAATTGGTTCTCAACACATGGGATATAAAAGTGCACTTCTCACATCCTACTGTTTTTGCAGATCCTGCCGCTGTTTCCCTCCATCCTCCCCACCACCAACAGGTTGGCCCTGTCCATGCGGGATGTAGGCTCCGCCCTGCCTTCGTCTTCGGCAGGATTAGCTGGTATCTACAAACTTGATGGGTATCTACAAACTTCTGATGTAGGATGGGGCCTACATCAGAATAATTCTGTTTTTGTAAATAAATACTTTAGTCTTATCTACACCTCCTGAGTCTTTCTGGTAGAACTGCTATTTCATTTTGGCTTGTTTTAATTCTGACTTGTCATCATTCAAAAACAAAAAACACAGAAAAAAAAACCAATCCAGATAAATCGCGCCATCTGAATGGAGTGAATTTGATTGTGGTTATACTTGAAGAAAGGCCTTGCATTCTCATCAGGACCGATTTACAAGAGCTACACTGGACAAATAAACCGAAAGCGCCAGACACACAGCGCTGGGAGATACAGTGAAGAAAGCAGTGAATTCACCACAGAATCAACATCTCTGTCAAATCTTGTGAGATGCATTCAGATTGAGTGAAGAATTCTGTTAAAGCTGATATCAGAACAAACGCCACTGATTCGGAAACCAGGAAAAACATTCTTCAATAAGCACAAAATCTCCACCATTGACCATGGATTTAACAGTAAACTACAGGGACAACTTGTGGCATAAATGGTCTAATGTTTTCAAGTGATTTTAAATACTTCACTCAACTTTTCCCAGCACTTCAGTGCTTTAAGCATTACAGAATTTGAAAGAAAGATGATTTGTTCATCCTAAATAGGTTTCCCCCTTTTTTAAAACTAAGTTTTTTAATGTAGGAAAGCAAACCAAAAAGATATTAAATGATCACTAGTAGATGAATGCAGATAAGTACTTACAGGCCATTTCCACTCCCTAATATAGCCTATATTTTTTGTATTCATTAAATGATATTTAGACATTATGAATGACAGTATGTCACAGTGTCTGGTCTGTGTTTCCCTGGGTGTCCACTAGTGGTCTCACTTCCCAATAGGCACCTCACCGCAGGCACCACATTTCCCACAAAGCATTGTCCCTTCATCACGGTAATTGCACACCTGTTAATTGCACTCAGGTGTCTTCACTTTAATAGTCAGTAGATTATGTCAGGCATGAAGAGAGAGGACTCAAACGCAGAGGATAAAGTGAAACAGTTTATTTGTACAACCATGAATCCAAAAATAATCCAATGTGTGAGACACACATACGAACAAAAACCCAAGTGTAATAACTCCAGAGCCGTCCGTACAGTAACCTACGGACACAGGCTGTGGAGACCACCACTGGTGCAATGCCCAACGGGACGTGGAAAAACGAGACAAAGGATCTCGGGCACGCGGCCAACGTAAGACTCCTCGTCTAGACGTCCTGAGCAACACAGTGGAAAACAGGTACGGAAACAGACAAACAGTACTGTCACAAAGTCAACACGAAATCTACTGACAACAAAGGACAGTCACAGCAGGGAATATAAGGGAAAATGGGAACAAGTGACAGGTGAGAGCAATCAGCTGTTGATCTGCACACACCAGCGCCGATGTATCAGCACTGATTGCCCAGGTCACGAGCTGCAGACAATGACAGGACACAAACAACAGGGAAGCCGATGCAGCACCCTGAACCGTGACAGTACCCCCCCCCCCCCCCAGGGACGACTCCTGGAGGACTCACCATGATGCAGATGGAATTGGTCAATGAGAGCGAGATACAGAATGTCACGAGCTGGAATCCAGCATCTCTCCTCTGGACCATAGCCCTCCCAGTCTACCAGGTATTGATAACCTCTATCCCTCCGTCTCATATCAAGGAGCCGCCGTACCGTATAAGCCGGAGACCCCTCAATGAGTAAAGGAGGCGGATGGACAGAGGTCTGGGGCTGAAGGGGGGAGGGAATGACAGGCTTTATCTTAGAGACATTAAACACCGGGTGGATATTCTTAAACTGGGAGATTAAATTGAGTCGAACTGACACCGGACTGAGCACCTTAGATATGGCAAACGGTCCAATAAATTTGGGTCCCAGTTTACATGAGGGGAGTCTTAGAGGAATGTCCTTGGAGGACAACCAGACCTTCTGACCACACATGTAAAGTGGGGGCTTAGCACGGTGATGGTCTGCTGACACCTTGTTCCTGTCACCAGTCCGAGTGAGGGCTTCTCTGGTGACCCTCCACGTACGGAGGCATTTCTGAATAAATGAGTGCGCGGGTGGAACAACGACATCAGATTCTTGGGAGGGGAATAAGGGTGGCTGGTAGCCTAAACAGCACTGGAAGGGAGACAAACCCGTAGATGAGACCAGGAAGGAGTTATGAGCATACTCCACCATAGTTAATCTGGAACTCCAAGGTGACGGTTCTGCGGATGCCACACAACACAAGACTCTCTCCAGATCCTGGTTAGCATGCTCAGCCGTTTGCCTGATACCCGGAGGAAAGACTCGCAGTGTCCCCCAGCTGTCGACAGAACTCTGCCCAAAACTTAGACACAAATTGGGGACCCCTGTCAGAAACCATGTTCACGAGGCCAACACATGTCCCACCCACCCCCACAGTAAAGACACAGACTGTGAGTGAGACGATGGTGCCTCTCGGTGATCATCAGCCGTGCTCTCCCGATCTGCATGGGCTCCTCCTCAGGCATGACGAGACGCTGAGAAGTGGCATCACCCGCAGCTCCAGCGACCAGGTCGGAGAAGAGTTCATGAGAGACCACGCCCCTCCAATGCTGGGACCGGAGAGCTATCCGGTTGTCAACGCGGATGGCGAGGTTGACTAAGCCGTCGAGGCTGAGAGGCAGTTAGAGAGAATATATCTAGTCCTTGATGTAGTCAGCCAACCCATGAAGAAAGTGATCCCACTGCGCTTTAGCATTCTAACCGCATGACGCAGCGAGAGTGCGGAACTCAATGGAATAATCCGACACCAACCGACCTCCCTGTTGCAGAAAAGATAACGCCCGCGCCGCCTCTGTCCCAAGCGCAGAGCGATCGAACACCTTGCGGTGCTCCTCTGAAAACTCCTTAAATGAGCTGCAACACTGATGTTCATTGTCCCACATGGCCGTTCCCCATTCTCTCGCTTGTCCGATTAAAAGCGTGATGGTGAATGCCACTCTAGATTGCTCCATGGGAAAACAGGAGGGCTGGAGTGAAAAAGTCAGTGAACATTGTGACAGAAATGAACGGCATGAGTTGGGCTCACCGGAGTAAGGAGCAGGTGGATTGAGACGAGGTTCTGCATGATGGGAAGCCACGGCCTCTGGCTCGGACAGAGGTTGTACAACAGGAGTCACTGAAGGAATAATCCGAAGCCGATCAAGCCGTTCAGTGAGCTGGGTCAGTTGCAGTGACAGATCCAAAAATGCATGACGTGAAGCGGTGATCTCCTCCTGCTGTCTACCCAGCAGCGTGCCTTGCTGTCTGAGGATACGGAGGACATCAATCTCCTCTGCTGAGTCCATAATGGTCAGTAGATTCAGTCAGGCGTGAAGAGAGAGGACTCAAACGCAGAGGATAAAGTGAAACAGTTTATTTGTACAACTGTGAATCCAAAAATAATCCCATGTGTGAACACACACACACAAACAAAAACCCAAGTGTAACAACTCCAGAGCCGTCCGTACAGTCACCTGTGGACACAGGCTGTGGAGACCACCATTGGTGCAATGCCCAACAGGACGTGAAAAAACGAGACAGAAGATCTCGGGCACGCGACCAACATAAGACTCCTCGTCTAGACGTCCTGAGCAACACAGTGGAAAACAGGTAAGGAAACAGACAAACAGTACTGTCACAAAGTCAACATGAAATCTAATGTATCCAATGTATCAGCGCTGATTGCCCAGGTCACGAGCTGCAGACAATGACAGGATACAGACAACAGGGAAGCCGATGAAGCACCCTGAACCGTGACAGTCATCATCCTACCTATTTAACCGGTCTGTTTTCTGTCTGTGTCATGGAGTCCTTATTTTCCGTTACCCAGTTTCCTCGCGTTCCCTTGTAGTTTCTTGTTTCATGTTTGTTTTGTTTCTGGACGGCTTTCATGGTTTTGACCCCCAGCTTGTTTTGGACATTGATTTTTGGATTACCCAATAAACACTCTGTTCTCGGATCTCTCGTCTCCTGTGTCCTATCGTTACACAGTAATAAAAGTGCGTTTTATCAGATGTAATATATTTATTACATGTGTAAGACATCTGCTAAAGATCTGGGAATCATCTGCTGTGTACTCTGATAATGGTCTCAGAAGCAGTTTTACATGCATTCTAATAAATGTCTATTTGACATCTGACAGGAAACATCTTAAAGACGTACTGCAGATGAACAAGCACTCTTAAAAATACATCTTGCATATGTAAATGCAGGCATTAGACATCTCCGAGATTTACATGTGTGATTAGGGTGAGTGCTTTACTGTCAGGTGCTGGAGCCACCTTCTGTAGAACTTAATGGCACTAGTGCTGGTGTTGTCAAACATTAGTCTGGAGACCTACCATGGTTTTCGAAGTCAGAAAAGTCATAACAGTGTAAGTAGAATGTTTACTATGGTATATTTTGACTGCAAAATAATAATAAATGCCGCAAAAATCATTGCACATTTTGTGGAAAGGCACAGCAAATTCTGTCATTTTGATCACAAAAATCACACAAAGAGGGACTGATAAGTAGGCTATACCAACTTTGTAACTCGTTACCCCCCCAACACTGGACATAGCAGACGTACGTAGCGAATACAGGAAGGTATCAATGAAAAAGGTATCAGGATTTTGAGTTATTTTTCATTTTTCATTTTTGATTAATCACTTGGATTAATCATTCATTTTGACAGCACTAATATTTATTGTAAATAGACAACCATACAAAGGCAATTGTTACTAAGCCTGCACCAATTTTCTTGTCCATTGGATGTACATTTATATTCCATAGGTTATAGGTTATTGATGACATGCCTCTGAAGATTGACTTTTTGCACCATTACAATATGTATAGGCAACTAGTCAACATATCTCTAGTTCTTTAATGTATTTGCATTGTACTAAAGTCATTTTCAATGGGCATACAGTTGCAATCAAAATTATTCAACCCCTAAGACCTGCAAGGAATTTTGCTGGGGCGAACAAAATTTTATGAAAACAATTTAACAAAGCCATCAGTAAAGTATTAGAGAAAGTTTGTTGAATGGAACACTGATGAATCATGATGAAATTGGACTCATTTGAACATTTATGTTCAAAATGATTCAACCCCCCAAAACCCAAATTTTGTGCAGAATCTTTTATTCTTTAAAATCACAAATAAACGCTGTCTGTAAGTGCTTAGAAGCTTCTGTCATCTCTCTCCTACAGTCTTGGCCTATTCATTGCCTGAAAAAGCTTCCAGATAATCTTTGGTTTTCACATTCACCACTGCTTTCTTTAAATTCAACCAGATATTTTCAATGAGAATTAAATTATAGAGACTGAACAGGCCACTCAAGAACATTCTATAACTGATAACTGAACCAAGCAGAAGTAGATTTTGATGTGTAAGATGACTGTCCTGCAGGAAAGTCCACTGATTATCAGCTTCAGTCTTTGCACCAAAGGCATCACAATTCTTGTCAAAATGGCCCGATACTTCAGAATACATGATGTCCTTCATACAGTCATGATTTCCACTTCCTGCTACCCCATAACCCCATAACAGGACTGATCCACCTCCAAGTTTGATGATGGAGATGGTGTTCTTCTGCTTATGAGCTTTGCGTGTTTTGCAGCAGACATACCGCTGATCCATGTGGACACATCACTCCATAAAACATTCCTCGAGAGCATAGGTCGACACAAATGATTTTTATCAAGTTCAAGTCTGCCTTTTGTTCTTCTTGATCAAGAGTGGTATTCATCAAGATGTCTCACATGTAAGCCATACGTGTCTAGTGTTCTTCTTACACACTGCATTGAAATGGTTTTCCTCCTTTCATCAGGTCATCTTGCAAGTTTTGGCTGTACATTGGAGGTTTTCTTCAGTTGCTCTGATTAAACATTTTACGATATTGCTTTTTCTTCAACACCCTCAAGGTTTTTCTGGTACAACACACTTCAAGCTAAGAAATAAGGCTGAGAACTGTGTCTCTTGGAACTTTTAGAAATCTTCATATAGCATTAGCCTTTCTAAAGTAATAAAATGTTTATTCTCTTTAGCTTTTGTGAGATCTTTGTTGACATTTTATGCTACTCAACTTAAGCACATGCACGGGCTAACTGTATGTATGTGTCACAGTTCAAGCTATTCTGTTTTTAATAGAGTTTCTAAAGGCTTAATTGTGTTTTGAGTTTTATTCCCCACCACGCAAATAAGTGATTTAAAAACAGCAATGTTGAATAGGGGTTGAATAATTATGACATAGCAGTATTATTAAAAAATCATATAACTCAAAAATATTACATTATTACGGAGCCCCGCACATGAAATGAAGGAAAAAGTAAATACATTATGTGCATGATTTAATAATTAGTTCCCTCAATATACTAAAATGTTCACACTATTACTATTGTACATGTACAATAGTACATTATACACTCACCTAAAGAATTATTAGGAACACCTGTTCAATTTCTCATTAATGCAATTAACTAATCAACCAATCACATGGCAGTTGCTTCAATGCATTTAGGGGTGTGGTCCTGGTCAAGACAATCTCCTGAACTCCAAACAGAATGTCAGAATGGGAAAGAAAGGTGATTTAAGCAATTCTGAGCGTGGCATGGTTGTTGGTGCCAGTCGGGCCGGTCTTAGTATTTCACAATCTGCTCAGTTACTGGGATTTTCATGCACAACCATTTCTAGGGTTTACAAAGAATGGTGTAAAAAGGGAAAAACATCCAGTATGCGGCAGTCCTGTGGGTGAAAATGCCTTGTTGATGCTAGAGGTCAGAGGAGATTGGGCGGACTGATTCAGGCTGATAGAAGAGCAACTTTGACTGAAATAACCACTCGTTACAAACGAGGTATGCAGCAAAGCATATGAGAAACCACAACACACACAACCTTGAGGTGGATGGACTACAACAGCAGAAGACCCCACCGGGTACCACTCATCTCCACTACATATAGGAAAAAGAGGCTGCAGTTTGCACAAGCTCACCAAAATTGGACAGTTGAAGACTGGAAAAATGTTGCCTGGTTTGATGAGTCTCGATTTCTGTTGAGACAATCAGATGGTAGAGTCAGAATTTGGCGTAAACAGAATGAGAACATGGATCCATCATGCCTTGTTACCACTGTGCAGGCTGCTGGTGATGGTGTAATGGTGTGATGTTTTCTTGGCTCACTTTAGGCCCCTTAGTGCCAATTGGGCATCGTTTAAATGCCACGGCCTACTTGAGCATTGTTTCTGACCATGTCCATCCCTTTATGACCACCATGTACCCATCCTCTGATGGCTACTTCCAGCAGTATAATGCACTATGTCACAAAGCTTGAATCATTTCAAATTGGTTTCTTGAAGATGACAATGAGTTCACTGTACTACAATGCCCTCCAGAGTCACCAGATCTCAACCCATCTTAGGGATGTGGTGGAATGGGAGCTTCGTGCCCTGGATGTGCATCCCACAAATCTCCCTCAACTGCAAGATGGTATCCTATTAATATGGGCCAACATTTCTAAAGAATGCTTTCAGCACCTTGTTGAATCAATGCCACTTATAATTAAGGCAGTTCTGAAGGCAAATGGGGGTCCTACACAGTATTAGTATGGTGTTCGTACTAATCCTTTAGGTGAGTTTATATTGACCATATCATTTTTAATATGTCAGTGAACTGTTACAGATGCAATCTTTATTTTATCCTGGATCTTCAGAAAAGCTTGTATTTGTAAAGTACTGCAGTCTCTGAGGGGTTGAGTAGTTTTGATTGCAACTGTATATGCAGCTGAAACAGGTAGCCTAGTGCATCCTAAATGTTTCAACTAACATTTTAATATAACATTATAGTCATTATGGCCTGTGGCCTTTAGGAAAAAAAATTCTGAGGTGGTGGTGTAGGGCACAATAGGCCCCTGTGGCACGGCCTAAGCTTTTGTTTTTAATGTCATTTTTTTCCTTACATTACTTTTACTTTTATACTTTAAGTAGTTTTGAAACAAGTACCTTTAAACTTTTACTTGAGTAAAAAGCTTGAGTTTATATTTTAACTTCTACAAAAGTCTTTTTAAACCCTAGTGTCTATACTTCTACTTGAGTAATGAATGTGAATACTTTTGACACCAGTGATAAAAGCTGACTTGTTAGGTGATGTTTTCTAAGTAAAATAATACAATTTCCTATTAATTTACATTTTTTCACTCTAGGGATTACTAATAAGGCGGCACGGCGGCTTCACTGTCATGAGTAATCCAGTTCTATATTATAGATCATTGGCTTCCCCAGATTTTATACATACACATATTGTCAGACACCAGGGGTCTCATGTATCAACCTTGCGTACGCACAAAAACTTTGCGTACGCCAGCTTTCACGCTCATGGTCGGATGTACTAACAGTGAAATTAACGCAAGAATGTGCGTTCCTCCAAGCCAATTTCATGTCTGGCGTACGTTCATTTCTCATTGTTTTTGTCCGTTGGCGACTCTTACAGGCAATAAAGTGAAGTTGCAAACATTGCGCAACAAATTGTTCTACAAGTCTCGCACCACCACCTGTGGGAAGCATTGCAATTAATTAGCAATTTATAAAATAATTGACATATATTGTCACACAAGCCTTATTATAATTATAATTAATATTATATAAATTATGAAATTAAATAAGAACATATAAAAGCATAACGGTTGATACAACCCTTAGTCTATGGCAATGGCAGCATTGGCCTTATTAGAGGACATTGCTAATGGCAGAATCCGACGAGAACAAGTTTTTTGGGACCACAATGATTTTCTATACCAGGATGATGACTGGCTTATCAGCCGTTTCAGATTTCCAAGGGCTATCCTCTTGGAGCTCTGTGCTGAGTTGGGTCCGAATCTAGAGAGAGAGACAATGAGGAGCCACGCAATACCCATTTCCTTGCAGGTACTGACAACACTTGGTTTCCTGGCAACTGGTTCTTTCCAAAGGGAACTGGCAGACCGCTCAGGAATAAGCCAGTCGTCTTTGAGCCGGGCAATGCCAGCGGTATGGGATGGGATCATCCGCATGTCTACCAGGTATATCAGGTTCCCATATGATGCAGTTGACCAGCCAAACATTAAAATTTGCAGCGATAGCCGTTTTTCCTAATGTTATCGGAGCGATCGACTGCACACACATTGCTATAAAACACACATTGCTATAAAGGCGCCATCTGAAGAAGAATTTTCATATGTGAATCGGAAACATTTCCATTCAATAAATGTGCAGATAATATGTGATGCACAAATGCGCCTAACAAATATTGTGGCAAGGTGGCCTGGGTCAACCCATGATTCATACATCCTTACAAACAGCATGGTTGGGATGAGGCTTCAAGCTGGCAGGGTGCGTGATGGGTGGCTTCTTGGTAAGTGCATTTAAAGTTATGATTCTATCTAATTGTAGTTTTTTTTTGCATATAATTATTAATTAACCCTTCAGGAGACCGCGGTTATCCACTAAAGACGTGGCTTTTAACCCCCCTCACCAACCCACAAACTGACCGAGAGCGCAGATACAATGATGCCCATTCTCGCACTCGTTCAGTTGTAGAGCGATTGAGCAGCTGAAATGTCAGTAGCGCTGCCTTGTCAGGACTGGGGGGATGCTGTTATACCGCCCTGACAATATGTGCCGCATTGTGCTGGCCTGTGGTGTGCTGCACAATGTCGCGCACAGGCATGGCACTTCGTCGCAGTCCTGTAAATCCTGAGTCTCCCACAGCAGCAGATACTACTCCAGAGAGTAAAGTGTCACCCATAATTGAGGCAACTCTCTGCTCAAAGGATGTAAGTTCATCGACCCCCTACCACTGCCTGTTCTGCCCACACTTTGTCGGTGCGCAGCAGTTCTCCATTTAACGTCCACCTTTATATCAGACCATTTCTTTTTAAGCTCATTTACAGTGCGACCTTCAGATCCCACCGCATTGACGGCTTCAGCCAAACTCTCCCACTCATATTTTTTTCTTTTGTTATTAATTCCAGAGGACAAAGTTCCAAATAAAATATTTTTTCTAGTCTCTACCTCCGATAGTAGCACCTCCAATTCACTTTCCATAAAGTTTCGTTTCTTGCCGCTTGTCTTAGCCATTTTCTTACTGCTATCTTTTGCCAAAGTGGACTCATTACCATATTTAAATTGATTTAATTAGGGGAGGAGACTGGGTGGGGCGTTGTGCTCGTGCATGTGCACTCAATTTTACATTAATTGGGATGTACAAAAAATATGCGTGCAATTCCTTCGTACGCAGAGATTCATACATCTGTTTTTTTTGTGCGTACGCACATTTACAGCTTTGTCCGTACGCAATGTTTTAGTATGAATTCAACACAAGTCTTTGTACATGAGGCCCCAGTTTCTTGTCACATTCAAATTGATTGACATAGCAACAACACTAATTTGTGGAGATTCATGGAATTGTGAGTTCCACAAATCTGAATGCATTATTTGTAAATTGACTGTTAAAAGATAAAAATTTTGGACAATTTATTGATATTACTGTAATATCATTATGTTGCCCATTAATTGCTGTTAGAAGTGATTTAACTGATTCAGCATTTCGATACCTCCGTAAGGATGCATTAAACTCGACAAAGCATACAGGCAAAATCAGTTTGACAGTACTCTAGCCCAGTGATATTGGTGGATCCAGTTGGGACGTCAGTCATATTTCAGGGTGACCATGCCACTCTTTATCACAACCCTACTCAAATGTAGCAATGTAGTGCCAGTATGAGCGCTCATTGGTGCCCCTTCAGCTGGTGGCTGAATATAGAAAATAATTGTTGTTATTGTTGTTGGTTTATTAGTACTTTTATAGTAATTTATTAATATTAATACAGTGCTCTCTAAAATATATTATTACATTTAATTTAAACATGTTGCTTTCGAATTATATTCACTGGGAACTTAATGAACAATGGACAATGCAGGTGACACAAACACAAGTCAGCATCATAACACAGTCATTATTAACCCAATTTGTTTGGGCCTAATCTGTCCTCTGCCACCCTGGGTCCCAAATTCACAGAAAAAAATAAATAAAATAAAAATAACGATAAAAAAAAAATATTATATTTAAAGTAAACTTCAACCGTGCATCCCTAAAAGGGAAAACACAGTCTATTACAGCAAAGAAATATAAAGATAGAAATCACATCAATTAAATGGAATAAACTCACTACTACAGAATTTTAGAAACCTAAAAAGTTCCATTTATATTAAACACAATACATCTTACATCCACTATTTTCAACTGGGACAGTCAGACAATGATCAGTCAGGCAATAACCCAGCCACAACATTAAAAACAGAGAAGAATAATATCATTAAAATAAAACTCCTAAGAACTAGGTCATCAGTATTACAAAACTACTTCCTCCTTAATCTGTGCATCATATATTTAGTTGTCGACGAAGCTCTGACAGTATTTAACGTAAATTCTTATCTGCTGCCATTCTTTTGAAGTGCTCTTCTTGCCGCAACATCAGTTCATACATGGGATACAATCAATAAAAGTAGTGAAGACGTGAGAGAGCACCTTTCACAAACAAATGTCATTGTCTACCATTCTTTTTAAAGTTCTAAATCCGCTGCGACATCAATCAAAAGCAGAAGTGAAATAGCAAACAAACTCCACTACTTCCTTACATAACCCTGGGGCTGCCCATACAGAAGTCACATAGATTGAAATATATTAATAATAAATATATTGTCATATATTTAAATATCTTGAATTCAAATAGAATAAAATTTTATAAATGTAAATATATTTTGAAATATATATTTTTTCATATTTTTAACATATTAAATAAATGTAAATTTATATTTTTTTACATTTATATGTAAATACATTTAGATATCAGACTACGTAAATGTATTAATTTGCAATATATGTCCATACATTAATTTGCAATATTTGTTAACATATTACATGTCTGTAAATGTAAATATATTCAATTTCTATAAATGTAAATATATTTTAAAACATTCAAATATTTTATTAAATAAATGTAAACGTTTTATAGAATATATTCCTGTTTACTCAAACTTTATGTAAATGAATAAAATCTCCACACGTAAATATTTTCGTTTCATATACATTATAATTTGCCCCTTCAAAATAAATAGTATACAAACAAAATTTGGACACTGGAAAACTGTAAATGCATTTCCACACAATGTAACTTAAAAACAGTGACAATATAAATTGACTCATTAATATAAAGAGTATATGCATCAACACGAGTACAGAATGAGCCAACAAAATATGAATTCTCACTATGTTTCTGGCACATAAATGAAAGATTATCCTTTTGCAAGCTTCCAGGGTCAAAAATATTATGCACAAATATGCAAGTCTTAGTAGGTATTCAACACACTGCATTTAAATATTTAAGAACCATCATTAACCATGAACAATTCCTCATCTATTACATGCCACCCCGTTGAACCTGAATCAAGCATTGTAATATAACAGCTAATCAATCAATCAATCACCTTTATTTATATAGTGCTTTAAACAAAATACATTGCGTCAAAGCACTGAACAACATTCATTTGGAAAACAGTGTCTCAATAATGCAAAATGATAGTTAAGGCAGTTCATCATTGAATTTAGTGATGTCATCTCTGTTCAGTTTAATAGTGTCTGTGCATTTATTTGCAATCAAGTCAATGATATCGCTGTAGATGAAGTGACCCCAACTAAGCAAGCCAGAGGCGACAGCGGCAAGGAACCGAAACTCCATTGGTGACAGAATGGAGAAAAAAACCTTGGGAGAAACCAGGCTCAGTTGGGGGGCCAGTTCTCCTCTGACCAGACGAAACCAGTAGTTCAATTCCAGGCTGCAGGAAAGTCAGATTGTGCAGAAGAATCATCTGTTTCCTGTGGTCTTGTCCTGGTGGTCCTCTGAGACAAGGTCTTTAAAGGGGATCTGTATCTGGGGCTCTAGTTGTCCTGGTCTCCGCTGTCTTTCTGGGCAGTAGAGGTCCTTTCTAGGTGCTGATCCACCATCTGGTCTGGATACGTACTGGATCCGGATGACTGCAGTGACCCTCTGATCTGGATACAGACTGGATCTGGTGGCCACGGTGACCTTGGAACAAGAGAGAAACAGACAAATATTAGCGTAGATGCCATTCTTCTAATGATGTAGAAGGTACATGTTATGTCAACTGTTTCCGGTTCCGGTTTACCTAATTAATGCAGCCTAAAAATCCTTTAACGGATTTGGATATTAAAAGCATATTAGTATGTTGTGTGTATGTCAGGTTAAAGAGATGGGTCTTTAATCTAGATTTAAACGGCAAGAGTGTGTCTGCCTCCCGAACAATGTTAGGTAGGTCATTCCAGAGTTTAGGCGCCAAATAGGAAAAGGATCTGCCGCCCGCAGTTGATTTTGATATTCTAGGTATTATAAAATTGCCTGAGTTTTGAGAATGTAGCGGACGTAGAGGAGTATAATGTAAAAGGAGCTCATTCAAATACTGAGGTGCTAAACCATTCAGGGCTTTATAAGTAATAAGCAATATTTTAAAATCTATACGATGTTTGATAGGGAGCCAGTGCAGTGTGGACAGGACCGGGCTAATATGGTCATACTTCCTGGTTCTAGTAAGAACTCTTGCTGCTGCATTTTGGACTAGCTGTAGTTTGTTTACTAAGCGTGCAGAACAACAACCCAA
Source organism: Carassius auratus (assembly GCF_003368295.1). Classification (NCBI taxonomy): domain Eukaryota; kingdom Metazoa; phylum Chordata; class Actinopteri; order Cypriniformes; family Cyprinidae; genus Carassius; species Carassius auratus. The sequence continues at coordinate 6,336 of NW_020528995.1, read as the reverse complement.
TAAAGCATTACAATAGTCTAACCTTGAAGTCATAAATGCATGGATTAACATTTCTGCATTTGACATTGAGAGCATGACCGTAATTTAGATATATTTTTGAGATGGAAAAATGCAGTTTTACAAATGCTAGAAACGTGGCTTTCTAAGGAAAGATTGCGATCAAGTAGCACACCTAGGTTCCTAACTGATGACGAAGAATTGACAGAGCAACCATCAAGTCTTAGACAGTGTTCTAGGTTATTACAAGCAGAGTTTTTAGGCCCTATAATTAACACCTCTGTTTCTTCTGAATTTAGCAGTAAGAAATTACTCGTCATCCAATTTTTTATATCGACTATGCATTCCATTAGTTTTTCAAATTGGGGTGTTTCACCGGGCCGTGAAGAAATATAGAGCTGAGTATCATCAGCATAACAGTGAAAGCTAACACCATGTTTCCTGATGATATCTCCCAAGGGTAACATATAAAGCGTGAAGAGTAGCGGCCCTAGTACTGAGCCTTGAGGTACTCCATACTGCACTTGTGATCGATATGCTACATCTTCATTCACTTCACTTCAAGTACGACCTAAACCATGCTAATGCACTTCCACTGATGCCAACAAAGTGTTCAAGTCTATGCAAAAGAATGCTGTGGTCAATTGTGTCAAACGCAGCACTAAGATCCAATAAAACTAATCGAGAGATACACCCATGATCAGATGATAAGAGCAGATCATTTGTAACTCTAAGGAGAGCAGTCTCAGTACTATGATACGGTCTAATTCCTGACTGGAAATCCTTACATATACCATTTTTCTCCAAGAAGGAATATAATTGTGAGGATACCACCTTTTCTAGTATCTTGGACAGAAGAGGGAGATTCGAGATTGGTCTATAATTAACAAGTTCTTTGGGGTCAAGTTGTGTTTTTTTTTTTTTAATGAGAGGCTTAATAACAGCCAGTTTGAAGGTTTTGGGGACATATCCTAATGACAATGAGGAATTAATAATAGTCAGAATAGGACCTATGACTTCTGGAAGCACCTCTTTTAGGAGCTTAGATTGTATAGGGTCTAACATACATGTTGTTGGTTTAGGTGATTTAACAAGTTTATACAATTCTTCCTCTCCTATAGTAGAGAATGAGTGGAGCTGTTCCTCAGGGGGTCTATAGTGCACTGTCTGATGTGATACTGTAGCTGACGGCTGAATGGTTGCAATTTTATCTCTAATAGTATCGATTTTAGAAGTAAAGTGGTTCATGAAGTCATTACTGTTGTGGTGTTGGGAAATGTCAACACTTGTTGAGGCTTTATTTTTCGTTAATTTAGCTACTGTATTCAATAAATTCCTGGGGTTATGTTTGTTTTTTTCTAAAAGAGAAGAAAAGTAATCAGTTCTAGCAGTTTTTAATGCTTTTCTGTAGGATATGCTACTTTCCCGCCAAGCAATACGAAATACCTCTAGTTTTGTTTTCCTCCAGCTGCGCTCCATTTTTCGGGCTACTCTCTTTAGGGTGCGAGTATGCTCATTATACCATGGTGTCAAACTGTTTTCCTTAACCTTCCTTAAGCGTAAAGGAGCAACTGTATTTAAAGTGCTAGAAAAGAGAGAGTCCATAGTTTCTGTTACATCATCAAGTTGTTCTGAGGTTTTGGATATGATAAGGAATTTGGATACATCAGGAAGATAACTTAAAAAGCAGTCTTTTGTGGTAGAAGTGATGGTTCTTCCATACTTGTAACAAGAAGTAGAATTTACAATTTTGGCTATATGAAGTTTGCACAGAACTAAATAATGATCTGAGATATCATCACTTGGCTGAATAATTTCAACACTATCAACATCAATTCCATGTGACAGTATTAAATCTAGAGTATGATTTCGACAATGAGTAGGTCCTGAAACATGTTGTCTAACACCAATAGAGTTCAGAATGTCTATAAATGCTGATCCCAATGCATCTTTTTCATTATCGACATGGATATTAAAATCACAAACTATTAAAACTTTATCTGCAGCCAGAACTAACTCAGATGTAAAAATCACCAAACTCTTTAATAAAGTCTGTATACAGTAGCCAGTACAAACATAACAGGGGATTTATCATTAACATTTGTTTCTCTGGATAATGTTATATGTAGCACCATTACTTCAAACGAGTTATACTTGAAGCCTGCCCTCTGAGAAATCCTGAAAACGTTGTTATAAATTGAAGCAACTCCTCCCCCTTTGCCTTTTAGACGCGGCTCATGTTTATAACAGTAATCTTGGGGGGTGGACTCATTTAAAACAATGTAATCATCAGGTTTTAGCCAAGTTTCTGTCAAACAGAGCACATCTATATTATGATCAGTTATCATATTATTTACATTTTTTCGTAGAAATGGATCTGATATTCAATAAGCCAAGCTTTATCATTTGTTTATCCATATTGCAATTGTTTTTTATTTGTTGAAACTCAATTAAATTGTTAGCCTTAACTTGGTTTGAATGTTTTTTGTATTTTCTAGTTCGGGGAACAGACACAGTCTCTATAGTGTGATATCTAGGTGAAAGAGTCTCTATGTGCTGAGAATTAACTGACCTCTGTGACGGGAGGCAGCTAGCAGACGGTCGGTTTAGCCAGTCTGTCTGCTTCCTGACCTGGGCCCCAGTTAGTCAAGTATAAACACTAAGACTATTTGCCATATTTCTAGAGAGAAGAGTGGCGCCACCCCAGGAGGGATGAAGACCATCTCTTTTAAACAGGTCAGGTCTGCCCAAAAAGCTCGTCCAATTGTCTATGAAACCTATGTTATTCTGTGGGCACCACTTAGACATCCAGCCATTGAGTGAAGACAATCTGCTATGCATCTCGTCACCACGGTAAGCAGGGAGGGGACCAGAGCATATTACAGTGTCTGAAAGCGTGCTTGCAAGTTCACACTCCTATTTAAAGTTATTTTTAGTGATCTCCGACTGGCGAAGTCGAACATCATTAGCGCCGGCATGAATAACAATCTTACTGTATTTACGTTTAGCATTAGCCAGCACTTTTAAATTTGCCAAGATGTCAGGCGCTCTGGCTCCCGGTAAACATTTGACTATAGTGGCTGGTGTCTCTATATTCACATTCCGTACAATAGAATCACCAATAACTAGAGCACTTTCATCAGGTTTCTCAGTGGGTGCATCACTGAGTGGGGAGAACCTGTTTAATGTTTTGATCGGAACAGAAGAGCGGTGTTTTGACCCACGACTATGCGGTCTCACCGTCACCCAGTTGCCCTGCTGCAGGGGCTCTGTTGCTGGAACCGGACAATGTACAGGAATCCCTGAGCTAGACGCATCCAAAGCCCTATCTAGAGCCCTAACATTCTTACTGTCCTCAATTAAAGTTCGGATGCGTGTCTCTAATTCTGAAATCTTCTCTGTCAGCCTATGTCCCTGCATTTATCACATGTGAATCCCTCATCAGCGACAGAGATAGATAGACTGTACATGTGGCAAGAGGTGCAAATAACGATAGAAGGCGAAGCCATTACTCACCGTGCTTGATGAAATATTCTTACTGCGGTTGTCTGATGAACTTGTGAAAAACTGCAGCGTGAGAGAGGAGAGGAGAGGAGAGGATAAAAGAAAATGCTAATGACAAGCTAACGAGTGCTAACGCTTTGCAGGTGTACTGCACTCACAGAAAAAGTGAACGATCAAAGTTAATCTGATAAGATTGATCGATAATATCAGAAATATGGTGTGAATTAAGTTATATTTTACAACTTAAAAAACGAACAAACAGACAGTGATGGTAAGAAAGATTATAGAGAAAAAAATAAAAATAAAAACAGCTACACGGAGCTACGATTAGCTACAGAAGGCCAACAGGAAGTAGAGAAAACACTGTCCAACCTAATCAGCTGTAGTTAACCTATCAGGCCTTAACTAACCCAGTTAAAATAAGTGTTGCTGTTGTCACAAAAATTATGACTAAGGCTACGTCCAAACGCAACCAGAGCTTTCCCTGTCTGATCTTTTTTTTTCTCATGTCAAGAAATATCCGCGTCCACACGAAACCACAAAATGATGTGATATACATGCTACTATATATTGCATATTGCATGTTATATTGTTGTGTGCAAAAGGATTTTGAAAAAATACCCTTATAAAGAGCTACTGCATTACTTCATTAGCTTGTGTCTGACCTGCAGCGATATCATTCTGGCTTGGTTGGGTGTCAGCCAGCGAATCATCTGATTCTGACCGTGTTCTTTTAGTACTCAGAGTCTGAAGCCAGGAGAGCATATTAAGTGTTGTTCACTGTATTTGTATTTTTACCTAGCCGAGTGTGCGCGTTTCACACACCCTCTCCGGCCACGTTGAGTTGTTGAAACGGACAGCGGCAAAAGCGACACATGCGCTTTTCACTTGTAAAACTCAAGGGTGTATGGGTAATGTAGTCTCTGCTCTCGGTGGGACGAATTAGGAAGCGTGCAAGTGTGCTCTGAAAAGCAGCAGCGCAGGCAAAGGATCAAAACCTCTATTAAAACAGATGTCCAGTGAGCATACCGGTACGCTAAAAGCATGTTCTGGGCACACGGAGAGGTGGCAGTACGCTCAAGAGCTATATTTGGAAGTGGCGGTACTGAGTACCGGTGTGTACCGGCCCACTTTAAGCACTGCGTGTACCACTTGCATAAACACCACATCCTTAGGCAATATTATCCGTATGGGCTGCCATTGTTGTTTCGAGTGCTGTGTGATGTCAGAGCTCGGAACTCGGTGTACATCAGTCTAGTACGAGTTTACAGGTGGGAAATCATGGTTTTGTCTGCTGTTCCAGTGCACTTTCATGGGAATAAAGTTGGAAAAACATGGGTTACGGGTTGCCTGGAACACCACATTAATATCCTCGTCAACGAACCTTTATCATGTGAGACAAGATGCAATGTATATGCTGGTCACGTGACGATGACTTTAATTGAATGTATAATGCAAAATTGTTGACGAACAAAAATGAGACTAAATGTGGTTTACAAAATAAAAACTAAGATAAAATATCTCTTCATTTTCGTTGAACAAAACGAGATGAAACAAAATATTATAACATTATTTCATCTCGTTTAGTCGCATAGTATTATTATTTTGCAGTATTTCTGTCTCACTTCAGGGATTGCATCAGGTCGCACTGTGCAGACGCAACCGACATCACTTCCTCAAGCCCCACTCACATTATTTATAAGACGACAACAAACAAAGTTATATGGGATTTATACTTTCGCCTGGCTAGCTGACTGCGAGCCACCTTCCCAAATGGACGAGGCTTTTATATTTGTCGCTTCGCCGTTGCACTATTCTTTGAAATGAAAGGGCAACTGTCCTCTAAAACCGCTGTGAATCACTTGTGAGAACTGAGAAAAAGTCATTTGACAGTATGGCCAGTACAAGTCTTGTCATGAATGAGTTGATGAGTTAATAATTTCTTTATGTACAAATTTAAAACAATCTTAACTATTGGCTATGTTTCACATCAAACACAAGATAACTTTAAGCAAATAGTGTATAATTAAAATCTTAATGAATTCTAATTCAACTTCAAATTCTAATTCAATCTGTTTCGACTTCACTCTGACCGTCACTACGGTCTAATAGGATGACTCATGTCAACAGGGTCGCGAGGAACTACAGACTCTGAACTATTCAAACATCGCTGGGCAACTGTCATCAAAACTGCAGTGCTAACAGGCGTTGTGCCAGTTATGTAAATTTTTGAAAATATATATGGTGTAGACCATGATGGTGCAGCACCAAATCTCCGAAACTCCTTTTAGTGCGGCCAATGAAGTAGCTACACTTCTGGTTCTGGTAACCCTCTTTCCAAATAAAGCCCGGGAAATAACCTCAATCAACCAATGCAATAAATGTTGCTTAGAAAGCGGCAACCCCAATCTGGCCCTTCCATAGCAAACAAAATGCTGTGAATGAGACTTCCTCAAGGTTTAAGTGAAATTTACATAGGTGCATAATCCCCTTACTGGACAGAGGGTGAGCAAATTCTGCTGATCTGCATGTGAAGGTGGTTGAAATTGAACTACCTCCAGAACTCGATTTTTAAACTGAGGATTAAGCACCTTTGGTAAAAAAGACTCTAGTACAAAAGGCAAATCCCAATTGGGTACCTGCAAAGTGTGAGTAGGACATAACCGACAAACTACTTCAGAAACGTACCCACCAAGGATGTCGGCCCAATGGCTGGCCATCCACTTGCCCATAAGATGCTGAAATGGCTGAAGCATAAACCCTGATTGTACAGGTTGCCTTTCCCTGATCCAGTTGAGCTTGTAGGAATCTAAGGACAAGTGGCAAAGAGCAGAT